>NC_089754.1:12325302-12337802 GCF_040412425.1 Macrobrachium rosenbergii
GGCATTTCTGTTTTGTTCTATTTAGTTTCAGTTCTTTTTACATTTTGTTTTAGTGAGAAAGTGTCACAGGTATAAATTGTATTTGTGCTTCTACAGAAATTTTTGTCTCCTTTTCATCCGCTTTTAGTCTCTATTTGATTTTAAAATTATAATTATTCCTCGTACACTTTTGTATGCATCTCTTGCCCAAAAGATCTTCAACAATCACTGATCAATACATCCTTGGGTACTTCCCTCTTACTTAGAGGCAGCGTGAGGGGCCTTCAAATCATTCAGATGCGTCAGCTCAGGGGAAGACATTGTTTACCTTCCGTTTTATACCGTTGTTATGGAATCAATTCCGTCTGAAGAAATGCCATACATTTCCCTCTTAAAAGGGAAATGGTACAGCATGCCTAAGCTTCCTAATGTGTATTCTGTCGTCAGAAAGTCGTATCCTTTCGTCATCTGTTCCATTACATTCCGCAGCTAGGTAAACACCCAAAGGGTATCTATCCCCTACAGTTGTGGAAACTGGGAAATGAGGGGAAAGAGAGGGAGAGGAAGGAGAGGGGGAGGCTGGGCTATGGCAGTTTCGGTGGCGGCACACCTTGTTTTCTCAGTATAATTTACTTCTGTGGATGCTTGTTTTAACTTACCATATTTTTTATTTACAAAGAACCAAAATTCATATGGATATGGAACACCACTATAACACTTTTCTTTTACCCCTATAAAGCACTTGGTTTCTTATTGGGTTTTATTCTTACAGGATTCGTTTTTTCACGGGAATTACAGTGACTGGCAAGACTGATAAACCTTTTCTTTAAATATTCATTATCACTACAGCTAGTCCATCATGTCGATACCACTGTATCAAGATAATGAGGGTCTCTCTCTCTCTCTCCCCCAGTCTTCTTAAAACATCACGACGCAGTCTCATAACTAGTGTGCTGGAGTAATCTATAACTCAAAGAGAGAAGTTTATCCCTTACTATCATTGCACTTGTCCTTCAGGTTCTGACAGCTTTGGCTTGCTCACTTAAAGGCCTTCTGAATGAAAAAAAATTACAAGTTTACGAATCCCTTTGGATATTCATAACTTCGTTACAATGTATGGGAAATACTTAATTGTTGTCGCTTTTTAACAGAGGCCAGACTAACGGCAAACATTAATGGTAACAGTTCACTTTAAATCTAAACTAATTTATCCTTAAACGCAGTTTCTGGAAAATATACTATGCTCATGATATTTGGACTCCTAAACTACTGTTCAGATATGAATACAGGCGCATTTCATTATGGAGGTCTCTCGAGGTGAAATTCTTAGTGAGAACTCAAGGCGATTCAGTGTTCATAATTTTCTTCACAGAATACTGCGAAATGAGAACCCCATTCAAAACGAGCCGGGTAAATTTCACCGTTGTCTTAGCTTTCTTTAACCTATACTACTGTCTATGTATGCTTGTACTGATCCGTTTGTTTACCGAATAAGGGTAGATATAAACTGTACGAATGAAATCATAAGATTTCCTCAACATCTGCAGTATACTTCTTTCTGGAACAGATATTGTGTTTTCATATGGACATATATTCCATTTCCAATAACCTATGTCATAGGGCCTACTTTTTCTACTTTACAGAAGAGGCTAGATCAGGTGTAGTTTGCCGTATCAAATTCAGCGAGGGCTCAGGTCAAGATCTTAATCAAAACATCATCTTACAGTCTTTGGAATGAGACGAGCTTACGGCGTCGTATTTCCTGACATTGTCAAGAGTTTGGAGATGAAACGAAGTACCTATTGGGTATCGTTACCCGTGACGAGATTTTTCTTTTTCATACTTGGTGGTGTCTAGTAGAAAGAAATGTACCCCTGTATATTTTTTTCTTGTGTATAACAATAATATACATTATATAGACACTCGAATTTTAGACTTGTCGTCCTCCAAGCCCAGGAACAGTCTCTCTCACCACTAGCCTCTATATAACTATGCAGAATGAGGACCTTACGTCCTAGTTTCAGGGCAGAACGTAACGTCCCTTGGGTCGAACCTTGAAGTTTTCCCTTCCCTTATTTTACCTTTCTTTTATAGTATGGGTACACTTGTGGAAAAAAATACATACAAAACACAAAAATATTAGGTAAAATGAACAAGCAATAAACCGTATAATTATGTAGTGTATCAATGACTATTACTTTCACAAACAACTGACAAATTTCATATATATTCAAGCAGACACTAAAGGACTGTTTTGTTTCGTAATAAAAATCAAACGCATTTTGGACACAAAAATAATCTTTCATTTTGTAACTGGTATAATCTGCCGGCTATGATCTTGTTTTAAGCATCGCAAAGCACTAACAAGCATCATGCAGAGCAGTATATTGACAGGATAGGTCCGTGAGTTCCTCGTATAAGTTACATATCAAGCAATTTGGTTTAACATCTTATATATAAGAATATCTTCACGCAAGTATGTGTGTTGTAAATATACTTCTGGAACTGGGGTCTAAAACGTTTAAGAATAATACAGGTAGTGAACTATCTTTAAACGTAATTGGTTGTCGGTTTGTATAGGTAACTAGGGGTAAATAATACACAAGATGATATAAGGTACCAGGAAGAAAGAAGCAGCGAGTCACAGAACAGATGAAGCAAGGAACGTGGCAGGGTGTGTGCGAAACACTCGAGTCACTATGGAAGAAAAGGCGGTAAGTGTTTGAAGGGGTTGTTCAGCCAACAACTCTCCTTTACGAAAGTGAAGTGTCGATGTTGACTACAAATGAAAGAAAAAAAGGCGGAGCTGTTAAGATAATCCGTTTTACTCCTTTTTTCTTACATAATTTATATTTTTTATAAGAATGCTAGCTGACCAAGCGGGCGCTGGGCGGGAAAACTGAATGACAACCGTTAAACTCTCTCTCTCTCTCTTTCTCCTTCCTAACAACCCCTCTACTCTCTCTCTCTCATCCCTAACACCCCCTCTACTCTCTCTCTCTTTCCTGTCACGATAGTTGCTTCAATTACATCGCCAAGCATTTTTGACATTTTATATTTCACCCCTTCTCACCCCGGCCCTAATTCCTATCGGGGATGACACTGGACTTAAAGGGCACCGGTAGTGCTACTATTCATCTCAGCAACCTCGAAAATATGAATCAGACACTAATATCTGTCATTTTTTACTTTTTATTTTTCACCCCTTCTCATACCCACTTCCTATCGGGGCTGAACTTCAGCTTAAAGGGCATCGGGAGTGTCACCATTCATCTCAGCGACCTCAAAAACTATGGATTAGACCCTAATACCTGCCGTTTTCGGTTATTTTTACGTCACCACCTTCCTACCCCCTTTGGTGCCAGTGATATCTTACCCCCACAGTATTCTTTTCCAGATAGCAAGTCATAAGTATATCAAGTTTGGTTGAAATTACTTAATGCGTTTCAGAGTTAAGCTGGAACAAACACACACACACACACACACACATACATACATCCATTCTTATATATATATAGATAAAGGCCAAGAAATGTTTATATAGGAAAAGCATGTAAAATGTTTATAATGGGTGAAAGCAAGGATTAAGGTGTTTCGAGATGCTGTCGTAATGAGACGATGGGTTGGTAAAATCAGTGAATAATTCGGTGTGTCAGGTCAGGAGAAGGGTAATACTTATGAAGTGTCGGATAGGGGGAGCTGAGGTGGTATTGGAAGGAAAGGCTTTAATATCGAAAAAATTAATGTTGGCTGCTGCTGCTGAGCTCTCCCTGTAGATGCTTAAAAGTGCCAATATTTTCTGCATTATTCATGCAAGTATGTGTATGTCACTGTCGTGTTGCTTTTCCCTACACAGGCAGCCCATAATAGGGAAAGATTAACGTTATATATATATATATATATATATATATATATATATATATATATATATATATATATATATATATATATATAAAATAAATATATATATATATATATATATATATAAATAATATATATATATATATATATATATATATATATATATATATATATATATATATATATATATATATATATATATATATATATATATATAAAAGTTAATCTCAGTCACGTTTCATTATGTAATATAAATGGAATAAGCCCAGTAAATTTCAATTTCCAAACAAATTATATAAGTTAATCTAATATCAATATAAAACTGTAATTGAGATATAATGAGTAAGCAATGGTAAAACTGTGCGCTCAACAACATCAACAAATGCCGCGGGCATGAAACTGATAACACTGCCACTACATGAAGGTCATTCAGATTCTACATTAAAGTAGAAAGGTCGAAAAAGTGGATCTGACGCAATATATAACGCAAGAGCCTACAAGACTGTTACATCAACTCCTATTAGCGTTACTACGGAAAGTTCACGGAAGGCGGCGGCCTAAAATGAAGGCCTTGGTAGAAAAACACGTCAGACAATAATTACTCTTATAATTAACATGCAGTATATGCCACTGGAGATAATGAGAAACCACACCAGTGGAATTCGAATTCCAGACTAAAAGAGGCCATTGGGCACATTCTTAAGAACAAGGGATATGTAGCAAACACACGCCACTAGAAAGGCAAATATGGCACTATCTTTAAATGAGATGCCACACACAAATATTCCAGTACTGAATTAAAGGTCGATTGTTAAACTGTAATATTGCGCTTTATACCGTTTCAGCCATTGTCTTATGAACATGTACTGTATATAAATGAAAGCGATTTAATCATCTATGTAACCACCGTAGTGACAAATTTTGCACAGCTTCCAGCTAAAGCTGAATATCTGGTAAAAATATATTTTCAGTTATCTCGTTGATGCATTTAGGAAAAAATCAAAATCATTAAACAATTCTTTATTGCAATATTATGAAGCATTTGCACTACTGTTTCTTTGTTCACTTCTAAAAACTATATTCCCTATATTTACAGTAAATTCTCTAGTTATAATACAGTAAATGTGGCTTTTCATGATGAAGATCTTGAATAGCTTCCCAGCTTTACTTTCCAATGTAATTAATGATTTTTTTTACTGGGGAATGTTACCTTATTGCCTTATTTTTCGTTTTATTTAACTAAACATTTAGCCCTTCTATATTTCTACAGTATAGTTCTCATTTCATGACTTTTCCAACCCTCTCTCTCTCTCTCCAATATTTATTTCTTTTCATTATGCGGGTCATGCAAGTCTTCCTTTTATACATTTCTTGAAATTACTGTTACTCTCCCTTCCATGAATTCAGTTCATTCTCACGCCACCGCTCCGTTTCTAATTTTGCTGAGGATATTACTTCTTATTTAAAATAATTCCGACCCAGAGAGAGAGAGAGAGAGAGAGAGAGAGAGAGAGAGAGAGAGAGAGAGAGAGAGAGAGAGAGAGAGAGAGAGAGAGAGAGAGAGAGAGAGAGCTTTCTTTTTTCTTTTCACCCTTCTCAATTCTGAGAGGGGAGTTTTCTCTTTGGTGAATTTATGCTTTTACGACGCATCTCCTGGGACGGTTTGAGAAGCGTCTCAAATTGGAAGAATCTCTCCCAGTGACAAACGAGGGCACAACTTAGCAAAACTTTTTCTTTTTAGAATTAGGATATACATATGTGTATATGTATATATATATATATATATATATATATATATATATATATATATATATATATATATATGTATATAAATGTATGTATATATGTGTATGTATGTATGTAAGTATGTAAGCATATGTATTTATGTATGTTTATTATATATATTATATATATATATATATATATATATATATATATATATATATATATATATATATATATATGTATGTATGTATATATTTATATATATATATATTTATATATATATATATATATATATATATATATATATATATATATATATATATATATATATATATATATATATATATATATATATGTATATATTTATGTATGCTTATATATATTATATATGAGATAGATAATTATGACAGGGAGACGTAAATGTTGAACATGCCCTTTGCTGGGCTCCTGTGGGCACCAGAGGAGTTGGACGGCCCATCCCTACCAGGTGAGATGAATGGAGATTAGCGAAAGTGAAGGCTCAGGAAAGAAATGAGTGATGGATTGTAATAGAGTTCGCACAGCAGAGGATATGTTCCAGATCTACATCTCTCTGTCATCATTATCTTATGTAAATACGGAACTCCAGTTCATTTCCGTCATATTAGTTGGTCATCTCAACATTCCTTGTCATCTAACTCTTAATATTTTTCTGAAATCTTTATTCTTAAATCGGGAAAAGCAGATCTCACTAGACTAAGTGAAACAACTTTCTCATATAATGTAAGTTTGACTTCCAGAACAACTGGAATTGGATATCATTCACTAAAAATTGAAAGATTTACCCTCAATCCTTTCTCCATCTAGTATTATTTCATCCATTAGTGCATATTTTGTACTCCTTACTGACCTGACCAAATGGATCTTACCTTCTCAGTGCCCACACATTATTATATAAGCAATATCTCATATAAAGTTAACTTTTATGATAATATAACAGGAAGTTTAAATATATTCTATTCAGACCTCCTGAAGCCATGTTTTGAGAAGCGCACCATTTCTTTAAACTGAAGATTTATATTCTTATTTCTCAAAATCGCTATTTTGTATTTCAAAACCTTGTATATTTATGGCGCAATTCCTCATCTTTAATCTGCAAAATAATGAACATTTTTTTTTCTTCTTCCCAAGTGCCCTCCTTTCACTAAGTCTATGCAGGGTTTTAACAATAAAAAAATATTGATGGTTAAAACTCCAAAAGGATTATCTTTTATGGCATACAGGGAGTTAAAAGATATTCGAGCTTTTTAACAATTTACAGACTTCTTTCCTCAGAAGCGAGATCGAGCTGCCCTTTTCTGCTGTTTCTTAAGAGAGCACATGATCACAAGTTTAAAGCTAAAAAAAAAGATTTTGCGCAATATACGGCAATACTTGATATTACCTTAGCATGCATTTTTTTTTCTTTTTTTTTTGCTGATAAAAATAATGGTAGTTGCTGCCGCAATACTTGGCATTATTGGATGGAATATTAATCTCTTGTTGGACTGTCAACTGCTTCGCAAGATCTTTGTCGCCTGAGTAAAACTTCATGAATTAGTAAAGCGCGGAGTACTCCATATATGAAAGCGTAGGTTCGTATACGTGTCAGAGCAATTCATGAATTAATAATTACTTTTCCCTAGCAACTGTAATTCTGATTTGCAAATTTGTCAGCTGGAAGCTTTCGCTATCAGAGACTTTCATGCTATTTTGAAACACCACTCACCCTATGGCCAAATCTTTTGCTAACTCATCAGCCATTGCTTTCTTTATATAATTATTCATTATTTATCCGTGTATCTCTTATTTTCTTCCGTAATTCTTTGACTCTCCTTTGCTTAGCCATGTCTATCCCTCCTCTCGCAAGCACCGTCTACTCTGTGAATGTTTGCTTAACAACTTGGTGACGTTCAGGTTTTCTTATAAATTTATGGAAATTGTTTATATATATATATATATATATATATATATATATATATATATATATATATATATATATATTTTTTTTTTTTTTTTTATAAATATTCTGCTGTTCGATCTCCCTGCATTATTTTAGTAGGAATATACTCCAAACAAAGACAAGAAGAACTCTCTGGGAAAAGCAGAGGGAAGAGGGCTAGGCTGTTTTCAAAATTAACCGTTACTAATAGCTTATAAGTTAGTATTAGAGACCTATCCAACAGGGAGGTTTTCACCAGGTCACCTCTAGTGAGGGTGTTCTTAAGCATTCCTTTTCTCTGTACTATGTATCGGCGATGTTTTGTCATTTTTTCAGACTGCCGGAGGCTATGGAAGGAGCATTGTTTACAGGAACACAGCGGCCCAATCTGACCCAAGAAAGTCAGGGAGAGAGAACATGGCAATCCTCCAGGGCACATGCACGCGTCCGTGCTCCTGATAGTTCTGTCCTTTGTCCCTTTTCCATCTTTTACTTACTAAGTGAATCGACGTTACACACTGTTCCATAATCCCGGGCGTCCGTTGCAGTGCCAAGCAGCCTATGTAAACGGTAAGTCTGGAATTGACAAGTATTCGCCGATTGCTGATATTTCTTCCACTGTACTTTTATTTCCATTTTTCCCCCTTCCTCAGCCACTGACTAGAGATCCTGGTGGAACCATATTTCCTGTATGAAGTCTAGTATAGGATGCACAACCATTATTGCCTGGTGAGACTGCATAAGATATTCCCCTTTGCAGTAAGTAGGAATTAGGGAGAGGTCAAGTATAAGTAATACTCGAGCAAGTCTTGGAACCTGATCATACCATTGTTTGGAAAAGGAATAGTCCTTAATATACTCGAATTGCTTACAAGTGAGCTACCAGAACAATCATCCACTGCATTATAACTGAAGTAGGGAAAATATTTCTGTGTCCGAAGAGGACTAATTGGCTCATGTAAATTTCCTCAGTGTAACAGCGCATTCTTTCTTTGTTCGGACTAGGTGGGTAATAAATGGGTTTCATGTAATTCATTTGTTCCAGAAATAATCAAATTACAAAATACATAGTTCTGACTGGCGACCTAATCTAATTAAGTAATTGTCTGTCTCTTGGGGTAACTTTTAGCTTCAATTGACAGGATTATGTGGGTCTTAGGTAGAGCAGGGCTACATAAATTACAGTAATAAATAATCAACTCACCAGCTGAAGGACCCATGTAAGAAATATATATATATATATATATATATATATATATATATATATATATATATATATATATATATATATATATATATATATATATATATATATATATATAATATACATTAGCTGTGCAACCCAGTGCTGCCCGGGAAAACTCTGTATGACAACCGATAAACTCTCTCTCTCTCTCTCTCTCTAAGACAGCCTGACATTTTATTTTTCGTCCCTTCTCACATCCCCTTCCTTAACTTGGACCTAAAGGGCATCGGGAGTGTCACCATTCATCTCAGCAACATCGAAAACTATAGATCTGACACTAATATCTGTCATTTTTGGTTATTTTTACATGTAACTCCTTCCCACCCCCAACCCCCTTTGGTGCCAGGGATGTCTTACCCCCTCAGTATTCTTTTCCAAGTACGGTAGTAAGTAATATGTATACCAAAATGAGGTATGATAAATTCATAGGGTTTTTTTTTCAGTTACTAAGTGTACAGACAGAACCAGCCCTGTTTCAGGGAAGCAATTCACACCCCCCACCCCCTTTGGCGCTAGTGATGTCTTACCAATACAGTATTCTTTTCCAGTTAGTAAATCATATGTATACCTAGCTTAGTTTGGTTGAAATTCCTCAATGCATTTCAGAGTTATGCTGGAACATACACAAACACACACACGCATAAATCCTTCTTCTTTATCTTCAGTTTTTCCCATCTTTATATGGGGTCGCTGTTTGTTATTAGTCTTCTCCATCTTCTGCGACCATGCACCATTACCTCACTCACGTTCTTCTCCTGCATGTCCCTGTTAACTGTGTCTCTCCATCTCATTCTTGGTCTACCTCTTCTCCTTGTTCCAGGCACTTCCATATTCATGGTTCTTTTACATACAGAATCCTCCTCTCTTCTCATAACATGTTCAAACCATTGTAATCGTCTCTGTTGCAGCTTCTTTGATATTTCTGTAACTTTCACCGTCCCTCTTATGAAGTCATTCCTTATCCTGTCTCTTCTTGTCACTCCGCACATCCAACGTAGCATTCTCATTTCTGCCACTTCCATCTTTCTCTCTTGTGCTTTCTTCATAGACCATGTTTCACAACTATACATCAACGCAGGTCTGACAATGCTCTTGTACATTTTTCCCTTCATCTTTACATTAAATCTTTTGTCACATAACACACCTGATGTTTTCCTCCAATTGCACCAAGCTGGTTGTATTCTGTGATTCACTTCCTCCTCCATCCCTCCACAATCAGTGACACACGACCCAAGGTACTTAAAGGATGTAGCTCTTTTTACTTCTGCCTGCTCTAAGTTGATGCTTCCCTCTTGGTCTCCTCCATTCATCCACATATATTCAGTTTTTGCTCTGCTTATCTTTAGGCCTTTGTCCTCCAATGCACTTCTCCACAACTCCAATTTCCTGTCTGCTTCTTCCTTACTGGTGGTCACTAGCACTATGTCATCTGCAAAGAGTACACTCCAAGGCACCTGATCTTTCACTCCAGACACTATCACATCCATTACCATATCAAAAATATAGGGACTCATGGCAGAACCTTGGTGGAATCCAACTTTCACCTCAAACTTGTCTGTTGTTTGCACTGAGCTTCTTACCTGTGTTGTTGCTTCTCTATACATATCATTTACAATCCTCACATATTTTTCTGAGACACCTTTTTCCCTCATGCACCTCCACACTTCTTGCCTAGGCACTCGATCATATGCTTTCTCAAGATCTATAAATACAAGATGTAGTTCCTTTCCTTTTCCTCTATATTTTTCCATTACTTGTCGCAATACAAAGATGGCATCTGTTGTCCCTTTTCCAGGCATGAACCCAAACTGTTCATCACTTATAGATGTTTCATCCCTTAGCCTTGCCTCTATTATTCTTTCATAGATTTTCATGGTATGTGCCATCAGCTTTATGCCTCGATAGTTAGCACAATCTTGGATGTCCCCTTTTTCTTTGTAAATGGGGACTAACAGGCTGTTTCTCCAGGCATCAAGTACCTTCTCCTGCTGGTAGATCTTATTGAACAAGTCCCACAAGATGTCAATTCCCTCCTCTCCTAAGCACCTCCACACCTCGACTGGTATTCCATCTGGTCCCACTGCTTTACCAATTCATTTTACTTAGTGCCCGCCTCACTTCTCTCCGACTAATCCTGGGAACTTCTTTTTCATTTGCTACTCCATCCTCAATGATATTCCTGGGATTTTCTTCATTTAGAAGATTTTCAAAATACTCTCTCCATCTACTTTTAATTTCCTCCTCTTTTGTTAGAACCTTACCAATTCCATCTTTAATTTGCTTAATGTGTGTGAGGTCCTTTGTTGCTTTGTCTCTAGCTTTGGCTATCCTGTGGATGTTTCTTTGGCCCTCCGGTGTGTCAACATTCTCATATAATAGAGATCATTGAAAGCAGCAGCCTTGGCTCTGGCAACTTTTTGTTTTGCAACTTTCTTTGCTTCTTTTGATATTTGCTCATTTTCTTCCGTTTTGTGTTTATCATAGTTCTTTTGGGATTCTTTCTTTTTCTTGATCTTGTCTTGTGTATCTTTATTCCACCACCAACTTTCTTTATCTTTTGGGGGACCTTTGCCTGATGTTTTGCCTAAAATTTCCTCCCCATGCCTTAGGATCACATTGCTGTTAAACTCCCACCAATCATTTACATCATCTTCCAACTTTATTTCTCTCAGAACATTCTCCTTAAACCTAGATCTCAACTCCACATTTTCTGCCTTTTCTAGCTCCCACCATTTGATCTTAGGGTTACTTTCCTCTTTCCCTTTGTCCCTTTTCGAATTGAAAGGTCCACAACCACCAGCTTATGTTGTTGGCCAACATTCTCTCCATATATCACTTTACAATCCTTTACTTCCTTAAGGTGTTGTCTCCTACAGAGCAGAAAATCAATTTAACTCTCTCTTCCACCACTTCTATATGTCACATAATCTTTCTTCATAAAGAATGTATTAATTAGTGCCATATCAAATGCCACTGCGAAGTCTATGATGCCTTTGCCTTCTTCGTTCCTCTCCCCCATTCCTAGTCCTCCATGGATTCTTGAAATCACTCTTCTATCTGTACCTATATGTCCATTTAAGTCTCCACCCAATACAACTCTCTCTTCCTCTGAGATTGATGTTAATACTTCATCCAACTCCCGCCAAAACATTGACTTCTCTTCCTCATCACATCCAGCTTGTGGGGCATAAGCACTTATCACATTTAGGACTTCTTCTTTTAACATTAATTTGACCTTCATTATCCGACTACCACTTCTTTTGAGTTCTACCACTTTTTCCTTCAGTTCACTGTTTACAATGATGCCTACTCCACTTCTACCATTCTCGTCTGCTCCACTGTACAGGAGCTTACATCATCTTACCTATTTCCTTTACCTTGTTCCCTCTCCACCTTGTTTCTTGCACACACAAGATGTTAACTCTCCTCGTATTCATCATCTCCGCCACCTCTCTACTCTTTCCTGTCATACTACCCACATTTAGTGTCCCAATTCTAATCATATGGACTTGCTTCTTTAACCACAATCGCCCACACTGCGGTAGCCCTTGCCTATTTATCAGAGGGGTCAGGCGAGGCCCCTGCGTGTCGCTTAATCGGGGTACGCCCTGGCATTCTCTCTGAATCTGGATTCGACTAACCATGGTTCTGGCATTGGGTTTTTACAGTCGGATGCCCTTCCTGCCACTAACCCTCTCTATTTACCCGGGCTTGGGACCGGCACCAAGT
>NC_089754.1:12342802-12375302 GCF_040412425.1 Macrobrachium rosenbergii
CTCATAAGTGGAGACTTTACTAAACCCACAAGTGTTGCATCATCCGCATACTGAACAATTTTGTTTTCAAGACCAACAGCCATATCACTTGTATACACTAAAAATAACAGTGGACCAAGAAAACTGCCCTGTGGAACTCCAGACACAATGGGTCTTGGTTTACTGAAAACCCTGTCCATAGCAACTTGCTGCTGCCTACCTGTAAGGAAATCTTGAAGTAATCGTAAAACATATCCGCCCACTCCAAGATTCTTAAGTTTATAAATACGTGCCTTGTGATTTACCAAATCGAAAGCAGCACTAAAATCTATCTGAATTACTCTGCCTTGCAAATGGCATGTCAAGTCTAAAAGAGCATCGCAGGTACCCATCTGCTTCCTGTATGCATACTGACTATCAGCTAACAATCCTTTAGATTCCACATACTTATATAGTGGTTTAAAAATAAGTTTTTCAGCAACTTTGGAGAGCACAGGGAGAATAGAGATTGTCCTGTAGTTACTGCAGCCTGCAGTTATGCCACTCATTTGAACAGACACTGCATTACTAAGATTGCGCTCATCCACAAAAATACTACGTTGATATAAAAGTCTATAAAATCTAGTATTGGGAGACAACACACTATAAACTTATTTAAAAAACAAAGGGAAGCAACCATGACGATCTTATCCATCCTAGCTATCAAGATTATCCAGAATTTTCTTAACATCCCTGGAGCAAAATGGAATTTTATAAGAATATGAACAAGTATCATGGAGAGGGACATCCTCAGCTGATTGCTTAGCTTCATAAGCTCAGTGACGCAGTTCAGCCTTTTCCCTAGGGCCAGTAACCATTCTACCATCATCTGTTGGTAGTGGTAATGAAAGACAAGCCTGACCCAAATATAGATGATGCCAATTTGGTCCACCTCAGATGAGGCTGAGTAATTCCTTCAAGTTTCCTCTTCAAGAAATTATTAGTAATTTCTCTCGGCTGTATGATAGGTTCTATTAACAACATGGCGAGACTCAACAAAAATGGTGTAATTTTCATTTAAACGATTTTGTCTCCATGCGTTGAATTTGGTCTGTTTGTCATGGTAGGCTCGTAAAGTGTAAAGTACAGTTAAACCGTTTGTACAGTTTCATCTGGAGATCATAAAGAGAGCTTCGTAACCTAATCGCACATAATATTAGATTCAAATAAAGTGATGAATTGTTAAAGTTATAAGAGGACGTTCGTTAAACTAATGGCAGTCAAAAGATAAAAAAAAAAAAATATTGAAAATTTTTTTAAATACTTTTATTAAAATGCACTAAAAAGTAAAAAAAAAAAAAAAATTTTGGAAACATAACAGGATTTTCTTACAATCAAACATGTCTACAAAAATAAAGAAATGGGCAAAACATGGAAGGAAATGCTACAAGAACAAAATTTTATTCTTGTAGCATTTCCTTCCATGTTTGGCACACACGCTTTTATTTTTGTAGACATGATTAATTGTAAGAAAATCCTGCTGTCTCCAAAAATTATTTTTAACTTTTTAGTGCATTTTGATAAAAGTTTTAAATTTTTTTCTATTTTTTGTTTATTTTACTTTTTATTTTCGACAGAAATTGTATCCAATTTATGATTGTAGCTAACGAAATTGATATCCTGTCGAGCTAAAGAAGGTTTGAAAAATCCGTAGTTATAAACTTAATCTACCGAGTCAAAGAAGGTATGAAAAATCCTAAGAGTTTCATACAAATCCTGGTATACTAGGATAGGTCACTGTAGTGTCAATAGACCCTACAGCTGACCTACTGATCATGTAAGGTTGTATTGTCACCAGGATTGAGTAACCATGCAAAACTCAAGTCCATCAGACGAAGGCACCGGGTCGAAAATTGAGTTACAAGATTTGACCCAGACAAACATACAAACAAACAAACAGACAACAAAGCAAGCCACATAAAAGCGTATAATATTACAGCGAAAATCTCTTGGAAAAATAACAGAAAAAGAAATTATTTAATGGCAATGGCCTATTACACAACCCTTGAATTAGGTAAAACATTCGTATTCTCTCTTTAAGAATAAAAAAGTTACAGAAAATAATGACTTAATAATAAAACGATCAATGTATTCAAGAGAGTCATTTTTTTCTGAAATGGGAGTTATTATATCAGCGATATAAATAACCATCTAATTTCCATATCGTTACTTTCTTGTCCAATTTTGCAATTCTAAGATGATATATACGAAACAATTCAAATTTTCCTCTACATACCACACTGACAGCAAACCAACCTCAACAAGAATAGCTTTTATTCATAAAAATCTCATACCAGCATGAGTCACTAAAATACTAAATAAATCCACCGGGGTGTAAATGTAAACATATATATTAAACATATATATACGAACGAGAGCTTTCGAGAACCTGCTCGATTCTCCTTCTCAATCTGACTAAAACACGAAAGCAGTCATGGCAAGTAAAAAGTTTTGAAAAAATAATAACAACTAAGAAGGAGAATAGAGCAGGTTCTCAAAAGCTCTCGTTTGTATATATATTTATAATATATATATTGTAATATCTTTACTATTATTATTATTATTATTTATTATTACTATTATAATTATTGTCATAATCATAGTGTATAACCATCAAATAAATAAAAGAACTAAAATTGTATTAAAATATACTGTAGTATAACTTAAGTTATTCTTTTAATTTTCATTTATTTCTTGTTCCGCTCCACGTTGCTTTGACAACATCAAGTTGGACATTGCCGAATTTGTCCCTCCATAAATTTATGTTCTGTTATTTTAACCTTTGTTTACTTCTCTTCCTTTTCAATGCCTGTTACTGCGCCACGATTTTCATTACTTTAAAACAGACATTAGAAATTAAAAATGGTTTGTTTTCTTCCCTTCTGTAGATCGTAATTTTTCGTTATAATTATACATTTGATTATCAATAAATGTCACTGAATGGAAAAGTGTGTGTGTGTGTGCGTGTGCGTGTGTAAACAAGTTACCTCACTAACCTTTGCAAATGTTTTAAAGATGACACTCTCGACATGATATCATTAAGTTAAGTAGCTAAGTTTTATTCCAAACTGGCGAAGGTGAAGGATACCTTGGAGTTCCTCGTGTTTACTATATCTGATATAAAGCGGTGGACTTGCACATGCTGTCATTATGAAATTAGAAAATAAGGTAACTAAAAGATTCACTAAGGGTTAAACCATTTATCTCGATTTTGTTTTTGGCAAGAATGGTTTTGTAGCTTGCCAGAGATATGCTTTCAACGAAGTTCTTTTATCAATTAATGATAACAACACTAAGATACCCTTATAGTAACGTACTGATGAACCATTCCTGGATTGGATATAGAACTGGATATAGAATTTAGGCCAAAGCCCAAGTGCTGGGACCTATGAGGCCATTCAGCGCTGAAAAGGAAATTGACAGTAAAAGAAAGGTGTAACAGGGGGAAAACCTCGCAGTTGCACTATGAATCAATTATTAGGAGAGGCTAGAAAGTAAGATGGAAGAAAGAAAATATTTAAGGAGGTACAGGGGTCGCAGCTAGAGGCCGAAGGCACGTTCCAAAGAACCTAAAGTAATGCCTACAGTGCACTGCATGAGGTGCACTGACGGCACTACGGAGAACCATTCCTGGAGCCTATAGGAATGTGCTGCCGATTTAATCTCGAGTAGGGCACGTCTTGGCGATGGAGAAAATGTCAAAATACATGTAACCAGTTTTTAAGGACCCATGTAAATCTACGGATTAGGATGCCATACCAAATGACTGGACATCCTTTGTAATTCTTGCTTCGATCAGACTCCCCTGCCATCCAGTATTAACAACCTGGTGTAGAATTCTCTTAGAAGTAGAATCTGTGTATGTCTATTAGAATTCTGCTGTTTTAAGCACATAATAAAAGAACTTTCCACTATTTTTAATATCATTCACAACATGAATGATACGGACACCTATCCTTTGTAAAAATCAACCTTCGAAAACCTTTTACTTGGTTTGACTTGCTTCGATCAGTACACGATTTCAGTATACCTGCTACACTGTATCATACAGCACTGTCTGCCCTGCAGACCTGAAGGAGTTTTTTCTTTTTTTTTTTTCTTTTTAATTTCGAATCCTTCTCTTCATCCCCATTTATAAGCAACTTCCACCTCGAATGAGTTGTTTCCACCAAAGTCATTTACCTAAAGAAACTCGACCAAAAATCTCTGATCAAATTTACTCCCTCGGAGCTTTTTCTCAAAGTAACAGGACACCTTTTCGGCCTATCCAACGCTCTGTAATTTGTCGTAAAAACATATATTACAGAACGTGTAGGCTATTTATGGTTACATGATATAACATTCAAAACAGGAAATTACAGTAAATTTGGGACTGCACTTGCATTTTACATTATGAATTTTAACTGAATCTGTTTAACTACATGGGAGGGTATTTTACTGAAAAAAACTACTTCAAAATTCTTTCAATCTTAAATGGTATTCGAAAGTTTGATTTTAATCTTCTATTAAAATGTTTCTCGGTGAATTCGTGAAATTGTTACAGTAAGTACTTGATTTCCTCGATGTATGCGTCAACCATTAATTGAACGTTCAACTTTCCTAAGGAAATTTTAAATCCAATTAAATTACTTAAGAAAATCTATCACCCGTTATTTTTATTGTTTCATCTTAAGAGGAAATTAGTTTCGCATGACCAGGGATGGGGTTTCGGATCTGTTGTTTAATCATCGTTATAAATAGTGTCATCTGGGCAATGTCAGAGGAAAATAGCCTCGCAGGAGGGATGAGGGAAGAAAACGGCCTTATACAGACATTAATGGAAGAAAATATCCAGTTTCACGTGGAAAATGACAGGATGAAATACCATTGCCCTGGAGACATCTGAGAAGAGTAGCCTCTCCTGGACAACGAAAGAAAATGTTACACTGGTAATGCCCAGTAGTAGTTTAACTACCGTGACCTATGCACACTGGAAAGAACATTTGCGTGGGCAAAATCAGGGGAAAACAGCCTCATGTGAATAACTTCAGAAGACAATAGCTTTACATGGACGATGAAAGAAGAAAATATCCTCACAGGCACTTTAAAGGAAGAAAATTGTATCAATTGAAATATAACAAAGGGAAATATACTAAAGCAAACGTCTCACTTCGACGACACCATAAGAAACATTGTCATATGGACAATGACCGAGGAAATTAACTTGACATGAATTACGGCAGGGACAAGTACGGTAGAAAATAGGCTTTGTGAACAACGACAAACGAAAAAACCTTCATTTGGACAACGGCCAAAACAAATTCCCTCACACAGATTGATCCATAGATAACACCCTTATGTGGACAATGACAAACTCCTAGACAATATTAAAGGAGAATAGCTTTATATGTAAAATTTTGAGAAGGAAATATCCTTGAGTGTACAATTTCAAATGGGAATAAACTCCGAAGGAACAATGACAAATAAAATAGTCTCACACACACACACAACAGCGTGACCTCACATAGACAATGACAGAAGCAAGTGACCTATTCTGAAAAAAAAAATCTGAAAAAAATGCCCTTACCTTGGCAATGCCAGAAAAAAAAAACTTATGAACAGCAACAAAAGAAAATATGTTCATGCGGACAAGGACGGAGGAAAAAACCTTTTTTGGGCAATGCAGTGGACAACTTAGGAAAAAGCAGCCTCATAGCCTCTTGTGTAAAACTTCAAATAAAAATAGCTTCACGGGGACAATAATGGTGAAAAGCGCCTTGTGTGGGTACCAATAGAAGATAGTTTTCTTATACGGAAAATAATAAAACAGAATGGCTTCATGTACTCAATCTGTAATAAAATCAGCCTCGTGTGGATAATGACGGAAAAAATAGCTCAAATGTACAGACATGGAAAAAACTACTTTACATAGGCCTAGACAATGACAGCAGAAGGGCATTACTGGAAAATGGCCTTTCATAAACACTGACCAGCTATTATACGTGTTGTTTCTTCTTCGATTGAAAATAGCCTCATGTGGACAGTGACTGAACTCCCAAATTTTTCAGCTACTTCTTTGCTACTGGATTATCTTCACGTGCATAGTGACAGACATGCAGTTGGGGATTTTCATTTCCTTTAGAAAATAACCTCACATTGACAGAGACAAAGGAAGTAATCTTTTTTAGACAATGATTGAAGATAATGGCTTCATGTGGACAATGACAGAAGGAAACAGCCTCACTTGGACTACGACAAAAGACAAAATCCTTAGGCAGACAGTAAGAGATTTTCAGTTTTCTTGTTGTGTACCCAGCAGAAAATAGCTTCACGTGCATAGTGGTGAACTGTCAGTTGCGCGTTCTCATCTCCTCTAGAAAATTATCTTCTATGGACAATACTTAGCTTTCTAGCTTACTCTTTTCTTGAAAGTACCCTTGCATACACAATAATGGGCCCTTAGTTTTTTTTTTTTTTTTTACCAGAACATACCCATGTACGGACAAGGACTGACTGTCAATTGTCGGTTTCATCTTCTATAGAAGTTAATTTCTTATGGACAATGATTGAAGAAAATAACCTTACATGAACCCTAGTTGGACGATAATGGGGAAACTGACGGGTTCTCAGCCTGTTTCAACTTCACTAGGAAAAAGCGTAGACAATATTAGCGTAGACATTGACGGACTGTTAGATTCGTTTCTTAATCTTTGATAGAATATAAGCCAGGCCACATCAGTTCAGATACCCTCATCCACGCCAGGAAATCGTTTCATATGAGGCAATGATTTAACTCAGATCAAGAATCATTGATACTGAAAATTACTAAAGTCTCTTTGAAAGCTAGAAATGGATGAAGCACAGAATAAATGAGCCGTTAATGCACTATCAGGAAGTTGTACAACAAAAAATATCTAGTTAAGAAAGGGACAACTGAAATAAAACTGGAGAGCTGAAATTGGCAGTCCAGAAAAATCTGGATATGAAAGTCGTCACAAAGACGCTAAAAATACAGTATCGTATTAAAAAAAATTAGGAAGGAAAAAACTAGAGACAACAAAATAAGAGAAATGTTAGTCATGAAAAAATTTTTCCAGGTGAACCTACTGTCATTTTAATGTTCTACGAGAAAGGATAGACATAATAGTAAGGAAAAACTGTTTCGTGGCCTAAAAAGTAGTGGGAACTTCACTGAAAGTATTGAGGGAGAGAGCAAGATGTATTAAAAAACAGACGAATATTTTGATGAAGGGAGAATCATGATCATCGATATCATCCGTTACGACATAATGAGAAGGGAGGACTTCTATCTGTCCACAATTAAGATTTGGGAAGAGCTTTTCTCAATAAAAAAAAAAAAACTAGTATGATTTTTGTAACTTTTGGCCAATTTCCACTTGAAAATACGCCGTAGCTTTACTCACGCTTTTTTCCCTAAACAGTAAGAATTTTCTAAGAATTAGAAATTTATAATCTTAATGTTTCTCTGAAAAAGGGTGTCTTCGTATAAATGAAAGAGCCAACTTACCAATGATCTCCAATCTTCGGAATCACAATAATTCTGGGCAAAATCTTTAGTGCTTCCATAACTTCTTTTATCACCCAGACTCATTCATCCCAACAAAATTCTGCTCCATTTACTTGGTAAGGCAATGCTACCTCGACACGTGAATGGTGTTGCCTTGACAATGCTGAACACGATAAGAGACATATATAAAAAGAAAAAGACGATTGATTCGATATGAAAGCAAACACTTAAGAGAATAATGGAAATGGAAAGGAACCCAAACTTGAAACAGCAGACCTAGACGGTACAGATGATGTGGCATATCACAGTTCACCAATTGTGGGTAAGTCAACAACGATGTCCCATCAATCATGTTTGAAACAAGGGCATACTCAGTAAATCAAATACCATTTATTGATAAGCGTAGTAATCCTAAAATTGAAAGTACATAGATTATCAAAAACGTTAAATGGTTGCATTTGTTTTCTAAGTAAATACTGAGGGAATAAAAAAGCGCTCTCATTTGTGAAAATTCGTTGTCATCAGGTAATAGACCTTTCTCTGCAAAAGAGTGAGAAAAGAGAGTGAGAGAGTAGGTTTGCGCACGCTAATTACTCCCGAAAAATAAAAAAAACTACAGCAAACTAGACCTATACAAATTTACAGGAGCTTACATAGATCTATTTACTTTGGAATTTTAAAAATGACATTTTTTCCTTGTGAAGTCTAAAAGAGAAGGAGAAACACTCTTATCTAAGGTAAAGGAAAATTCACAGCGATATCCAGGAAGCTGAAGTCAAAGCCGAGATGTTTCCTGGAAGTGCTGACTTTAACCGTTCCAGGCAACGCTTTTCCTGCTGGAATCCAAGACAATCAAGAAGGCTTTTTATTACTTGAAAGCTCGCTCTCTCTCTCTCTCTCTCTCTCTCTCTCTCTCTCTCTCTCTCTCTCTCTCTCTCTCTCTCTGCAAAAGAAAAAAAATGCCGTTTTTTCTGACATTGCGCGGAAATGATCAGCAGGAGTTTATTTCAACCCCGGTATTTCCATCACTGACTTTCATATTTCCATTCTGAAAGTCTTTAATAAATAACCGTATTTATTGTCTAATCCTGACTGATTCTTTAGCATGTGGAACATAAATGACTCAACGTTTCCCATGAACTTCCTCTCTATAATGATACTGACCACATTAGTTTCCCAGTTACAAATTACCTACCGCAACGTTGTTGGGTGATAATTATATATTTACATCTGTATTTTATTTGTTTATTTGTAGTTTGTTTATCTCTCTGTGTCTCTTTGCAAGATGATTTTTTCCCATTACTTAATTTCCACTTTCAAGAACATGGCGACGAAGATGATTGCGTTAGGCAATGAGAAGAATCTGGATATCGTCTATAATTATTTCTTTGAGGGGCAAAAGGAAGAAAAGGTGAAAGAGGAAGGGGGAAACAGAGAAAGAAACGACATCTCAGACTACCCACACTGGACGAAATTACCAATCACACAAGCGTAGGTTCCCCCCCCCCACCCCCCCTCTTTTTTTATCAAGTCTTTGTGGAAAAAATCATAATTTGTAAGGAAAGTAATATACCGTTTAAGTTTGATTAAAAATGAGTAATGTGAGCGATGGGTGATTACATGGGTACACTAACAAACCAATCATTGTTGTCAGCATGCAGTATGGCAAGTACAAATACATGTACAGTATAGCGTATGAGACTAAACATATGGACGAAAGTGTTCAACACAATCATTATACAAACTGATATTCGGAAACTGGCCTTATATCGAAAATATTTCACTAAATAATACAGCTGCTTGGCCTACATTTTTTTATAATAGGTTTTATTTTTAATTCTTTTCACAAATGTTTTTCCTCTTCTTGGTGTTTATTCTGCATAATTGCTAAGATTGAATTATATTATCCGATAATGTCAACTCAACTTTTATGTATTTTGATGTAGATTCGCTGAAGAAATTCCTTCTGCTTCTCTCGGACTCATATCTAGCAAGGTTTGCTTTCCATAACAATACTTATGATGTACCGAATGTGAGTGTTAAGTGCTCTCATACACCAATACAATACGTTTGCTGACGTTCTTAGTCAATGTTAGAAATGAAATGGTGCCAGATTCAGTATTTGATTTATGTTCTGCTTTGTAATATAATTCAGTTTTGGAAGCGTATATATGCAGATACTATAACTGTGTGTCATGTAATTCGCAAAGATATGCTTTAGTTTTTTTTTTTTAACTCTGACAGAACTTTTCTCACATAAAATGGACTTTTCATTCTCACTTTCGGCTGCAGTTAATTAGAAGTCTGTCTGACGACTATAAGTAAAAGTATAACTGGCACAAACGTATCGCCATGATTCTCGGCAAATATTGTTGTCTATGATTCGGGGAGGTCTACTACAAGTTGTTGAAGGACTTGATCCTTTTCACATAGTATAATTCTTAATATTTCATTTATAGATTCTGATCACATCTGTAAATTAACATAAATCTTCCTTTCATAAAATCTTGTGGTTCTAATACGTGAAAATATTAAGTGTTAGAGAATTGTATGTGCGTGGTAAGCCTTATATAAATTATACTAGATTCCGGACAAGATTTCTCTATTTCTTTATAGAAGTAACCATCTTGAAGTAAAAATTTTATGGAAATGTGAAATAATAATATGAAATAATATAGAATAAATCATTTTACCGGATTTCCTGGTGCTCACATAAACTATAAAAAAAAAATTGCGGCTTACTCTGAATGATTCATCAGACCTAACCGAAGGGAAAATAAATATATCAATATTGTAAATAAGAAGGTCTGACGCTCTGATATAAAGGAAGAATCAGCAAAAAAAAAAAAAAAAAAAAAAACAGTATTGAACACGATTTCAACTAAAATCCGAATGATATTCGGGTTTACATTTCTTGTGCTGTCCTTTCCGTTCGGATTTACATTTCTTGTGCTGTCCTTTCCATCTTTTTGTCATTATCTGGTTTGTCTCGTCTGAGGAAAAAAAAAAAAAGGTAAATGGAAAACAATAACTGTAAAGAAAAGATAAAATAATTTCATCCCCGAACTTCCGCCAAAGAAAATGTCTCCGGGAAACGAGATTCAAACGAGCATTTCATTTTTAGGACCAAGCGGCCTGTCATTTTCTCTCTCTCTCTCTCTCTCTCTCTCTCTCTCTCTCTCTCTCTCTCTCTCTCTCTCTCTCTCATGATTGCACGTCAACTGACTCCCGATTCTTGCTGATTCCAGGTTTGCCCTGATCGCTGATTTAGTCTGACTCCACCTCCCGTGGATTCGGTACAGTTATCATTTGCAAAGAACATCTCGGTTCAAGGAAAAAAAAACAAGAGTTTGAGATATACTTTGCTGGTTATATTCTAATGTTAATTCTTATTCTGTAGTCAAATGAATCAATGAAAAAGCTCGACAAAATTAACGACAAAGTTGAATGACATATTCATATAATGATAGCATTCTCACTTCGTTACAGCTTTAAATTTGGTTACCTATCTATATATATATATATATATATATATATATATATATATATATATATATATATGTGTGTGTGTGTGTGTGTATATGTATATATATATATGTATGTATATATATATATATATATATATATATATATATATATATATATATATATATATGTATATATATATATATATATATATATATATATATATATATATATATATATATATATATATATATATATATATATATATATACATACCAGTGTGCTGTTGTTTACAGTAAGACATTCACATATAATATACAATATAATATATATATATATATATATATATATATATATATATATATATATATATATATATATATATATATATATATAATGTGTGTGTGTGTGTTTTTTACGATTCCGAGAATCGTTACAGGTTCTTTCAATCTCTAAACAATAAGGATTCAACACCAGCAACTGAAATATGAGAAATGAATATAAAAAAACTCTCACAACATTACAACACGTTTATTCACAAGCTTATTTACGAACAAAGAAAATGAAGTGCTGCTTCCCCTCAGCTTTCACTTAACGTGACACAAATCAAAATAAATCAAACCAGTTATAGACAGGGGGAACAGGTTGGAAGGTACAGCAACTTTAAACGGTTGCGTAACTGGTGAGTTACCCTACGTAGCTGGGGTTGAAGCTGAAGAGATGATGCTGGCACGGTGGCTTCGGGCTTGAAGACGTCACCGAAGGGCGGCTGGGAACTCAGCTGGAGGGGTGATGCTGGCACGATGGCATCGGGCTCGAAAACGTCCCGAATGGGATGGCTTCAGTATGGGACAGCAAGTTTTGTTTCTCCCAAAATCCGGAGATCGTGCAGATGGAGGGCAGGAAGGGCTTGGCGGATTTCTCCTCATCACAAGAAGGAAGGGATTGGTGACTTCTCGTTACAGACTGGAATGGCTTGGCGACTTCACCTCATCACAAGAAGTAAGGGATTGGTGACTTCTCGTCAGAGACAGGGAGGGTTAGGCGACTTCTTCTCATCATAGACAGGGAGGGCTTGGCGACTTCTCCTCGTCACAAGACTTGGTGACCTCTCCTCGTCACAGACAGGGAGGGCTTAGCGACTTCTCCTCGTCACAAGGAGGAAGGGCTTGGCAACTTCTCCTCGTCACAAGGAGGATAGGCTTGGCGACTTCTCCTCGTCACAAGAAGGAAGGAAGGACTACTTCTCGTCACAGACAGGGAGGGCTTGGCGACTTCTCCTCATCACAAGAAATAAGGGATTGGTGACTTCTCGTCACAGACAGGGAGGGTTAGGCGACTTCTTCTCGTCACAGACAGGGAGGGTTTGGCGACTTCTCCTTGTCACAAGGAGGAAGGGCTTGGCGACTTCTCCTCGTCACAAGAAGGAAGGAATTAGTGACTACTTCTCGTCACAGACAGGGAGGGCTTGGCGACTTCTAGTCACAAGAAGGAAGGGATTGGTGACTTCTCCTCGTCACAGACAGGGAAGGTTTGGCGACTTCTTCTCGTCATGGGCAGAAAGGGCTCGGCGACTTCTTCTCGTCATGAGCAGGAAGGGCTTGGCGACTTCTCCTCATTACAAGAAGGAAGGGATTGGCGACTTCTTCTCGTAACAGACAGGGAGAGCTTGGCAACTTCTCCTTGTCACAGACAGAAAGGGCTTGGCGACTTCTCCTCATCACGAGAAGGAAGGGATTGATGACTTCTTCTCGTCACAGACAGGAAGGGCTTGGTGACTTCTTGTCACAAGAATGAAGGGAAGGGTGACTTCTTCTTGTCACAGACAGGAAGGGCTTGGCGACTTCTCCTCTTCACAAGAAGGAAGGGATTGGTTACTTCTCATCACAGACAGGGAGGGCTTGGTGACTTCCTCTCGTCATGGGCAGGAAGGGCTTGGCGACTTCTTCTCGTCATGGGCAGGAAGGGCTTGGCGACTTCTCGTCATGGGCAGGAAGGGCTTGGCGGCTTCTTGTCACTAGAAGGAAGGGCTTGGCGACTTCTCATTATGAGCAGGAAGGGCTTGGCCACTTCTCGTCACAAGAAGGAAGGGATTGGTGACTTCTCCTCGTCACAGGCAAGAAGGGCTTGGCTACTTCTCCTCGTCACAGACAGGGAGAGCTTTTGCGACTTCTCATCGTCATGGGTAGGAAGGGCTTGGCAACTTCTCCTCGTCACAAGAAGGCAGATTGGTGACTTCTCATCACAGCCAGAAAGGGAATTGGCAACTTCTCCTCATCACAAGCAGGAAAGGCTTGGCAACTTCTTCTCGTCACAGGCAGGAAGGGCTTGGTGACTTCTCGTCACAAGAAGGAAGGGATTGGTGACTTCTCCCTGTCACAGGCAAGGAGGGCTTGGCTACTTCTCCTAGTCACAGACAGGGATGACTTGGGGACTTCTCGTCATGGGCAGGAAGAGCTTGGCGACTTCTCCTTGTCACAAGAAAGAAGGGCTTGGCTACTTCTCCTCGTCATAGACAGGAAGGGCTTGGCTACTTCTCCTCGTCACTGACAGGAAAGGCTTGGCTTCTTCGACTAGTCACAGAAAATGAAGGGTTTCGCTACTTCTCCTCGTCACAGAAAGGATCGGCTTGGCGACTTCTCCTAGTCACAGACAGGAACGGTTTGGCTACTTAACCTCGTCACAGACAGGAACGGCTTGGCTACTCCTCCTCGTCACAGACAGGAAGGGCTTGGTGACTTCTCCTCGTCACAGGCAGGAAGGGCTTGGCAGCTTCTCTTCATCATAGGCAGCAAGGGCTTGACAACTTCTCCTTGTCAAAAGAAGGAAGGGCTTGGTGACTTCCCCTCGTCAAAGACAGGAAGGGCTTGGCTACTTCTCCTCATAACAGACAGGGAGGGTTTGGCTACTGCTCCTTATCACAGGCAAGACGGGATTAGCGACTTCTCGTCATGGGCAGGAAGGGCTTGGTAACTTCTCCTCGTCACAAGAGGGAAGGGCTTGGTGACTTCTCATCACAGGGAAGAAGGGCTTGGCTACTTCTCCTCGTCACAGACAGGAACAGCTTGGCTACTTCTCCTCGTCACAGACAGGAACAGCTTGATGACTTCTCCTCATCACAGACAGGAAGGGTTTGGCTAATCTCTCCACAGACTGGAAGGTCCTGGTGACGTCTTCTCGTCACAGACAGGAAGGGCTTGGCTACTTCTCCTAGTAACAGACAGGGAGGGGTCAGTGACTTCTCCTCATCACAGGCAGGAAGGGCTTGGCTACTTCTCCTTGTCACAAGAAGGAAGGGATTGGTGACTTCTCCTTGTCACAAGACGGAAGGATTGATGACTTCTCCTCGTCACAAGAAGGAAGGGCTTGGTGACTTCTCCTCATAACAGACAGGAAGGGCTTGGTGACTTCTCCTCGTCACAGGCAGAAGTGCTTGGCTACTTCTCCTCGTCATAGACAGGAAGGGCTTCGCGACTTCTCCTCGTCACAGACAGGAAGGGCTTGGTGACTACTTCTCATCATGGGTAGGAAGGGATTGGCGACTTCTCGTCATGGGCAGGAAGGGATTGGCGACTTCTCCTCATCACAAGAAGGAAGGGCTTGGTGACTACTTCTCATCATGGGTAGGAAGGGATTGGCGACTTCTCGTCCTGGGCAGCTAGGGCTTGGCGACTTCTCCTGTCATGGGCAGGAAGGGCTTGGTGACTTCTTCTCGTCATGGGCAGGAAGGGCTTGGCGACTTCTCGTCACAAGCAGGAAGGGCTTGGCGACTTCTTCTCGTCATGGGCAGGAAGGGCTTGGCGACTTTCTTCGTCACAGGCAGGAAGGGCACTTCTCATCATGGGCAGGAAGGGCTTGGTGACTTCTTGTCACAGGCAGGAAGGGCTTGGCGACTTCTCTTCTCCTCTTCACAGGCAGGAAGTTCTTGGCAACTTCTCTTCATCATAGGCAGGAAGGGCTTAGCTACTTCTCCTCGTCACAAGCAGGAAGGGCTTGGTGACTTCTCTTCGTCACAGACAGGAATGGCTTGGCTACTTCTCCTTGTCACAGACAGGAAGGGCTTGGTGACTTCTCCTCATCACAGGCATGAAGGGCTTGGCAACTTCTCCTCGTCACTGGCAGGAAGGGCTTGGCAACTTCTCTTCATCATAGGCAGGAAGAGCGTGGCGACTTCTCATCACAGGCAGGAAGGGCTTGGAGACTTCTCCTCGTCACAGGCAAGAAGGGCTTGGCGACTTCTCCTCGTCACAGGCAGGAAGGGCTTGGCGACTTCTCCTTGTCACAGATAGGAAGGGTTCGGCTACTTCTATTCCTCATAGGCAGGAAGGGCTTGGCGACTTCTCCTCGTCACAGGCAGGAAGGGCTTGGCGACTTCTTCTTGTCATGGGCAGGAAGGGCTTGGCGACTTCTTCTCATCACAGGCAGGAAGGGCTTGGCAACTTCTCCTCATCACAGGCTGGAAGGGCTTGGTGACTTCTCGTCATAGGCGGGAAGGGCTTGGCGACTTCTTCTCATCACAGACAGGAAGGGCTTGGCGACTTCTCCTCGTCACAGGCAGAAGGTCTTGGCGACTTCTCTTCATCACAGGCAGGAAGGGCCTAGCTACTTCTCCTCGTCACAGGCAGGAAGGGCTTGGCAACTTCTCTTCGTCACAGACAGGAACGGCTTGGCTACTTCTCCTTGTCACAGACAGGAAGGGCTTGGTGACTTCTCCTCATCACAGGCATGAAGGGCTTGGCGACTTCTCCTCGTTACTGGCAGGAAGGGCTTGGCGACTTCTCTTCATCATAGGCAGGAAGAGCTTGGCGACTTCCTCATCACAGGCAGGAACGGCTTGGCAACTTCTTCTCATCATGGGCAGGAAGGGCTTGGAGACTTCTTGTCAGGGCAGGAAGGGCTTGGCGACTTCTCCTCGTCACAGGCAGGAAGGGCTTGGTGACTTCTCCTTGTCACAGGCAGGAAGGGCTTGGCTACTTCTCGTCACAGACAGGAAGGGCTCGGCTACTTCTCTTCCTCATAGGCAGGAAGGGCTTGGCGACTTCTCCTTGTCATAGGCATGAAGGACTTGGCGACTTCTTGTCATGGGCAGGAAGGGCTTGGCGACTTCTCCTCATCACAGGCAGGAAGGGCTTGGCGACTTCTCGTCACAGGCAGGAAGGGGTTGGTGACTTCTTCTCATCACAGGCAGGAAGGGCTTAGCGACTTCTTCTCGTCACAGGCAGGAAGGGCTTGGTGACTTCTCCTCGTCACAGGCAGGAAGGGCTTGGCGACTTCTCCTCATCACAGGCAGGAAGGGCTTGGCAACTTCTTTTCTGGGCAGGAAGGGCTTGGCAACTTCTCCTCATCACAGGCAGGAAGGGCTTGGCAACCTCTCCTCGTCATGGGCAGGAAGGACTTGGCGACTTCTCGTCACAGACAGGAAGGGCTTGACGACTTCTTCTCGTCATGGGCAGGAAGGGCTTGGCGACTTCTATCGTCACAGGCAGGAAGGGCTTGGCAACTTCTCCTCGTCACAGGCAGGAAGGGCTTGGCGACTCCTCCTCATCACAGGTATGACAAAAATTGCTGGAGACAGGTAATCAAGCCATCTAAAAGCGGACCCTTTGCCTGGCATCGAACACTGCCTGTCCAACCTCTGTTTCTATTATTTGCCCTCTCTCTCTAGCGGGCAAACTATGTTAGTTTATATACTCCTATATGGGCGTTGCTAATGGGGCACCACAGGCGATCGTCATCTCAATATTAGATTTTTTAATTTCTGTATGCTGATAGGCTCTTCAAAACAGCCATTTCATCACACCATACAAGAAGCATCTAGAACCCGTACTAAGAAATATGTACATGAAGAAATCTAGCTCCAACATGGAGCAACTCACAAAGACATTGCATTGGGACCACATGGCTCTCATTCCAACAGGAAGGCGTTTTCATCTTGGATCTAAAGAGGCCATGAAGAAACAAAATTTGATATTGACAGGTGATGACAACTTCTGGACAGCACTGGGCTGGACGTCCTCACTGCAGTCATTTATTGGAAAAGAGATATTTTCCTTTTAATATTCTTTTCAGCTGAAATAGCCACTACCCATGACAATATCAACTCTTATAGTATTCATACCCTGCAAACCCCTCTGTCAGCTGCCTTACTTTATCAATCGAAATCCTACCATATACCATCTTTTGGACTATATATATAAATAAATTATATATATGTGTGTATATATATATATATATATATATATATATATATATATATATATATATATATATATATATGTTATATAAATTTATTTATATACATAGTCCAAAAGATCGTATATGGTACGATTTCGATTGATAAAGTAAGGCAGCTGACAGAGGGGCTTGCAGGGTATGAATACTATAAGAGCAGATATGATTGATTGATTAATTATGAAATTTAGGTCTTGAAGACCAAGCGCTGGAACCCATCAGGATTATTCAGTGCAGCAATGAAGATGAAATATATAAATTAATGATGTGACTGATAATGAAAAGGTGAATGATAACATACTGTACTAGCAAAATTAAGTGTTAAAATATGAACGTGAAAAATGAAGAATGATATTAGATAAAACCATAAAAAATAAATATATATAAAAATTTTATACTTAAAATATATACTAAATACATAAAATACATGACAAACCTTTAATAAATATACTAAATTATATCTCATTAAAGAGATCAGATTCTCTCAGATAACCCATAAGTTTATCTACCTCAACATCATCATCTAAAATTTCTAAAATAGTCTTCCCCGCTAATAAGTACTTTGCCCTAATGCTAATAAATCTAGGACAGTGCACCAGCATGTGTTCAACGGATAGCTGACCACCACAGTGAGCACAAACTGGGGCACTGGCTCCCTCTAAAATATAACTATGGGTGAAGCGGGTATGGCCAATCCTAAGTCGTGTCAGGACGAATTGGCATTCTGCAAGGCATCTTTGAGTTCCTGCAGTGTAAATTTTGCATTATATGGTTCAAAATTATTTTCATTTACATCAAGAGAAATCTGGGCATTTCTATTGTCTTGGAATTCTCGAGAATAGTTTTCACTACTCGATATTCTCGAGAAGTATTCTCCTAATTTCTCTGCGACCCTCTCTGGTTGGGTGATTAGGTCACCGTTTATCTTAAGGGTAGGGAGAGGTTCAGGGACAAACTTGCCATTTAGTTTTTTAATTTTCTTCCAAATCATTTTGTATGGCGTTTTTAAGCTAACGACATTTATGTAGAACATCCATGACTCTCTTTTTGCTTTGTTAAAATATTTACTTTATTTGGCCACAGCACGTTGGTAAATAACTTTGTCTTGTGCTGTTCCACTCCTCTTATACTTTTTATACATTTTCTGATGACCTTTCTCATACTACTGCCGGTTTTGTTCCACCAAAGAAGTGCTGGTCTAGGGGGCTTTCGTTTCGTTGTTGGAATAGAGGCAATTGCACAGTTGATAGTAGTGTCACTAAAATAATTATACGACTCTGAGATGGACGGAAATGATTTTACATTCTTCTCCATGAGAGCAGACTCACTATATTTTTCCAGACTGCTTCATCTACCTTCCATTTGGGAGGTGACTCAGATGGCTGATTCTTAACTAATTTTATATGAATTAGGAAGTGGTCACTCCCATTTGGATATTCATTTACTGACCATTCATAATCAAGGTAACTCCCATTTGGATATTCATTTACTGACCATTCATAATCAATGTATATACTAGATGAGCAAATGCTCAGATCGATAGCTAAGTAGGTATTGGAGTAGACATTAAGTCATGGCTCCATTATCAAGTATAGTGATATTATGACCATCCATAATACACTCCAACAGCCTACCCTTTGCATCTGCCGTGTTCCCAACCCAAATGGGGTTGTGAGCATTAAAATCTCCAAGGAGGAGGAGACGACTAGGATACTGATTGATCAGTAAATGAATATCATTATAAGTGAAATCCAAGTCAGGAGGAAGATAGGTGGAGCGGACTGTAATCTGCTTGCCTAAAATGAAAGTTGCTGCTACAGACTGGAGGTGAGTGTTAATTGATAGCAAGGAGTGTTGCAACGATTTATGCGCAATAATTGCTGCACTTCCCTTAGCTTATCTCCGACTGGTGGTGGAGAATTAGATATTCTGTAATTTAACCCAGGATTATATTGTATGCTTCCAAGCCTAGTTTCCTGGAGGCATACAATACCTGGGCTATGATCATGGAGCAATACCTTCAGCTCTTTACTTTGAGCCCTAAGACCTCTACAGTTCCACTGTAATATTGATGTGAAAACACTTTTTTGGCCTTGGTGGAAGGCCCTTTGAATGGAGCCTTCTCATTTACTGTACTCTCTTTTGTTTATGAGTATTATCAAGAGATGATTTGGAAAGGAATTGTCTTGACAGGTTTGGTTTACTATCTATTGATTTACTGGTGTCATTTTGTTTCCCTTTCTTGTAAGTTTGTTTAAATTCAGGCTGGGGTTCTTGCACCGAACTTAGTACTTCCAAGGTGGTTGGGTTAAGTGCCATCTTATCCTCCTTGGAGGCTTGTGCTCTAGCCTCAACAGGCCGAGCACCTGACCCAGATGGCTGGGCCACTACTACAGGGGATATGCACCTGCTACATTAGAGGGTGTTGCCACTGCACCCCTAATGGTAGATAGGGGTTGTGGCTTAAGAACTTGAGCATAGCTCATAGGTTGTTGTCCTAATTGTCTTTTTTGCGAAACCAATACTTGCATGCTCTACACTGGCTTTACTTAGTGCAGACAGTTTAAATTTGTAAACTTCACAATTACATTTTGCTTTTCTATTAACTTTATCATCATGATGGACACCAGAGCAATCCATACAAATTTTAGCATTTTCGCAGTTTTTTGATGAGTGGCCAAACTTAAAACAATGATAGCACTGCATTGATCTTTGCTGGAAAGGCCATACTCGTACTCTTTCATTTTCAAATATGACATGAGAAGGTACTTCAGAGTCTACAAAGGTTAAAATGATCATGTTGGCAATAGCTGCCTTTTTCATTCTCCAAGCTGAACTGGGGCTCATTTATAGAATTTCTTCTTCTGTCAAGTCGCATAGGTCTTTATCAAATAGTACTCCTCTCCCATAGCTAAAGCCTAAGTGGGGCTTGGTCTTCGTAATCATTTCGTCATTTTTAATGTCCAGCAAGGTCAGCATATGTGCTTGGGTTGTGGATTTGGCATGAATAAGAACGGTGTTCTTCTCAAAACGAGAAATATCACCGCTCTCTATTCCTCCCACTTTTTTCTGAAGAAACCTACAAAATTTGTAGTAGTTATAATTTTCCTCCTTGGCTGAAGCTACCAGCCACATAGGAGGTTTAGGAGTCCTTACATCTGCATTCTGCTTTCTCTCTGATTTATCCTGAGCCCATTTAGATGGCACATAAACGTCCATGTCATTGGGGACTTTATCTGTTAAGGCTCCTCTTACTGTAGCTTGACCTATTTATATGGCACTTATCATTCTACTAGCCTTTAGAACCTCATCATGGCTACTATAGGTAACCCAAGCTTCCCATTTAGATTCAAAATCAATAAAGTTCATCCTGATTTCTACAACAGTTCCAAATGATTTCAAAGCTGTCGAGATCATTTCATAATCGCAGCTGACTGATAAGTCTTCGATATGGAGCATTCTCAACTTTTTCACACGGCCTGGCTGTGTTGAGGATTTAATTTTCGATGAAGATTTCTTAGAGAAGTCCGTGTCCTTGCTTGAAGTCGTCATCAATGAAGCATGGCTAGAGGGTCCAGGGAAGGGGAAGTCAGGAGGGGGGATCAGGAGATTTGTTACTACTTGTACTGCTATTTGTCAATTTATTTTTGGAGAACTTTCAATCTCCATGGTGGGTGCAGAGGTCGTCATCTGTGCCAGAATAGCACCGTCATAGGGCCCAGAGATACTCAAATCCTTAAAACAACTAGACATACAGATTAAAGAGAAAAAAATAAAATAAACCTGAAAACCTTAAAAAGATATCATCAGCCTTTCATGGGGTTTATTCTTCCACCAATGGCACTAGTGAGAACCAACTCCCAAATGTCCGTTCCCTACCCTACCACACAGGGGGTGGCACAACATGATTAGAGTGGCCCAAGTGTAAGCCAAACCCGCTTGCTAGAACTAAGAGTATTATAAAAAAAAATACAATCACCCCCAACCTAATCATGTTATGGGCAAACCGGATAGAATGCCGAGAGTCCTATCCCCAGAACCAGACGCCCCTGGAATCCGTGGTCCAGCCCTAAAGAATAGTTCCGCCTTAGAGATACCAATCCAATATCTCTCAGGCCCGAACATTATCAGGTAGTTGATAGTCCTACCACAGTTCCCACTATTTAGCTTCAGATATAAAACCAATCCCAGCTATGATATCTTTTCCTATTTATCAGGTCCAATAAATTTTACAAAAAGTGAACAATTCCACAAAATTAGTCCAAAAAAATATATCATCATATATGAGACTCTTGGACTCAAACCCGGGAACATATTCCTGGGGTTCAAGAGCCCCCTCACCACGTCAAGGAGGTCCCACATCGAGGGGGAGGAGTAGATATGGAAGATGTTTTCTGGAGAGAAAATAGATTGCAAATGAATGATAAGTGGGTGATGTATTTGAGATTTTAATGACTGAGAACAGTGATGAAAAACTGCAAAGCTTATCGTTAGAATTTAAAGTGTCTGCAAAAGGAGAAAATCGAAAGTAATTGTAAGAAGGAGTTGGATTATGAGTGCTAAATTACATTACTTTTAGACCAATTCTCCATTAATAATATATCGAAAATATTCAGGCTTACAAGCGATAGTCATGCAATTACATTAGGTGAAAACCTTCATCCCAAGATATCTTATGCAAATTATATGGGGAATAATGTATTTTCGGCGCCTACGGCCATGGTGAATGAGATGCCTTATGTATTATCATATATATTTATCAGTACTTTCATAAATCTCTTTAGTTTAGATAATTTGAGACAACACTGCATCTTGCGTTGTCTTACAATGAGGAAATATGTCTTCTGACAATAATCCAAGTTTTAAAAATTATATAACAGGCAACTGAACTATTTTTTCCCTTTGTAGTAACATTTGGAATTTTTATATTTATCAGCACAGGAGAATAGTTTAGATACTCTGAGACAACAGTGCATCTTGCGTCGTCTTATGCTACGTTCACACATTCACGTATCAAGGCACGCATGCCCACGCACGGCCACGAACGGGGCGGAGCCAGAGAGTACGTAAAAAGAACGCAAACACAACGTAAATGTACCGTAAGTACTGTGTAAATGCGGCAGCATGCAGCGCGACCGTTACAGACCACCTGGCCGTGCGCCGGGGGCAGGAACCTTTCGGCCTGCTCGAAACCCTGCGGGGTGGCCAGGTCAACTGTCAGGTAGCGTGGCCCGACCCGCACAGCGTGGCACCACCCGCGGGCTGACCGGCGCAGCTGCCACGCCGTTACCTGGGGCACACGCTGCCCCAGGGCACTGCGTGGCTGTCAGAATGGCGTGGAGTAGACGCGGCAACGCTGCCGCACCCCCGCAACCGCGTGGATGTGGCAACGCTTTGACCTGGGATAAAAGGGCAGGCGGCGCGCTTCCAGGTCAGTGCTTCTCTGGCCAGCATCCTGTTGCTATCTCCCCAGCGCCTCCGTCTTCGCCGTCCACTGCAGCAGCCAAGATGCCCAAAGGACCCATGCTGAAGAGGACCAGGAAAGGGGCCCTGAGAACTCCAGGAGCCCTGGCAGCTGGAGTTGCCCCACGCAAAGCCTCCTGAAGCTGATGGTCCCCCTTCAGGCAGCGATGCTGTTGTGCTGCAGCTCGAGGCCGACGAGCTCGTGACGGAGAGCGACCTGGAGGAGGAGGAAGAGGACCTTGCCTCGCCTACGAGAGCGACCCGCGCCGCCGCCACCGACGACAACGCCCACGAGGGGGATGCCGACGCCGACACCGAAGGCACTCCTGATGGAGATGGCCCTACATTTTTTTCAAGAAGTCGAGGATGAGTGTGCGCAGGTGTCAGAACAGCTGAGCCTGCACCTGAAAATGGAGGTGCTCGGTGCCATCCAACGATATATCCGTGCCACCAAAGAGGGCTGCACAGTGCCGTCGAGGGCCATGATGACCCACACCATGGCAGTGACAACGGAGTGTCAGGCACCTGCAGTTCCTGCCAGCCTGTCGGCATCGCAGCAGCAGCGGGCACTCACTGCACAGCAGCTGGCGCTCCTGCAAGCACAGTTGGCGACATTCACACCAAAAGACCTCAGCAACCTGTCGCTTGACACGACATTCCTCAACAATTTGCAGGGCTAATTTATATACTGTTGTATTTCCTTTTGCTGTTATGTATGTGTATGTTTTTATTTTATATTAAATAAATATATTTTGCAATATCATGTCTAGCTCTATCCTCTGCTCAAATATCATGTATTCAATGAAGTAGCTATAATACAAGTACACAAATAAAGAAGGCAAAATGAACCCGAATACACTAACATTTCATTATTGACTTTGAAATAAGTTCAAAATACTTTATGTAACATTTGTGCACAGAAGAAAAATGACAACAGGCAAAATATTAGCAAGTCATATAAAATGTCAAAAATATCGGGGAGAAGGTAGTTTCAAAAAAAAAAAATTTTCATATCAGAATATCAACACTGTAAATGCTAAGAGCAGGTACTTTCAAGAACATAGAATTATCACCTCAGAATTAAAACAATGTAAAGAGAAGGTACTTTCAAAAATGATAGAATTATCATATCAGAATAGAAACAATGTTAAGAGAAGGTACTTTCAAAAATGATAGAATTATCATATCAGAATAGATTCCATGTAAAGAAATTATTAAAAAAGGGCAAAATAACTACATTTTCTTCCTTTTATTTATATATATGTTTGTTTCATATTTATTAAACATACATTGCAAATGTCATGGCCCGCCCTATCCTCTTCCCATTTACCAAGTATTGATGAGAGTAATATATCATGGATTTGAGCAATCTCTTTTATTAAATCAACTAAAATAAACGGAAGTACACAAATGCACAGGGCAAAATAATCCTGAATTGATACATTATTGATTTATAAATAAGTCCAAAATAAATAGAGGAACAGAATAGAAACAATGTTAAGAGAAGGTACTTTCAAAAATGATAGAAATATCATATCAGAATAGATTCCATGTACAGAAATTATTAAAAAGGGCAAAATAACTACAGGTCTCTGGTAATTTTTGATATAGCTGGGGTTTAACCCCTGCAGTACGTAAATAACGTGACGTTTGCGTAACTCAGTTACGCAGAACGTAACACATACGGTATACGTCGTTGGTGTTACGTGCTCTGCCACGCACTACTTCTGCCTGCGCCGCCGCTTGTTTGTCAGCGTCACGTCACCCTTTACGCAGTGCGTACATTTGCGGCGCACTATAATGCGCATGCATCACGCACATCGTCCCGTGACACGTATCCAGTTGGGCGGGGCCTATTTTCTCGCGTATGCGCAAGTTTCACCAATTCTGGCTGTGTGTGCGCATGCGTGCCTTGATACGTGAATGTGTGAACTTAGCTTTACACTGATGAAATTTGTCTTCTGACAAAGATCAAAGTTTTTAAAATTATAACAAGCAACCGAACTATTTTCTTCATTGGTAGGAACATTTGCTTGTGTATCAAAACAAATGTCATTAATACATTCTGCTAGTATATCAAGAAATTTCTAAGCAATAACTTCCCTAGTTCTTGTTTTCTCTGCCCAAATGCAAATAAAAAATTAAAATAAAAAAGCTTGAACGACGAGATAACGGGAACTGAAGACCACATACACCCTTTCAAGCTCAGCGCCAATCAACTTCACGAAAACGTAGTTGCCTTACTAGCAACACAAAGCCAGACGCATGGTGGCGACTTCAAAACCGACCTTCACGCGTGAAGCAATGGAAGGCGCAGCAAAGAGTAGATCCAAATAATACGCCGCAGTGGCAACAGCGTTTGAAAACCAACAACTACAGCAAACAAGAGGAGATTGCTGCACAGAATAGCACTCGGGCAGGATGCATTCAACAATGCCAGACTCACCACCTAAATGGAAATGCCTACGAGTAAAGCAATTTACCTGTCACTGACTTGCACAAGAAAGATTAACCAGCGATGCCATACATATTGGTTTTTGAAAAGCAAGCAAGTTTCAATAAAAGAGCAACGACGAGAGACCTAGTGCAAACTATTCAATTTTTTCGTTTGGTTTCATTTATTCCTAATCTGATGACTGGTTATAAACAGATCTGTAAGGCGTTCCTCCAGTCATGAGTTTCTGAGTGACTGCTAGAAATCTTAGTCATTTCTATATTATCTGTCAAGAAATGCAGGCCAGACAAAAAGCAAATTTATTACCAAAGAAATCCTTAGAACATTTATATTTATTCACGACCTGTTTATTACTTAAAATTTCCATAGTAATAGATACGTTTCATTCCTGGCAGGAAAATATTAACATGGGGATGAGATATATATGAAAAGTTAGCCTTAAAACTGCAAAGGGCCTTGATCTCAAAAGATGAAAGTTTTAAAGGGCCAGAAAAAAACAAACACAAGAAAACAACTTCGAAGGAATGACCGCAATGAGAAAGACCCTATTTCAATTGGGTACTGTGGGAAGAGGTATCCTTTAAGGTAATACAAGCAAGTCTTACACGAATGAAGACTTTTCTTAGACTTAACAAACAGTAGCAGGATTAATATCTTAGAACTGTTGGATCACTATATTGCACAGTGAAAAGCAGAGAAGTAACAGTGGGATAACATGACCAAACAGATTACCTTTGCTTAAGGATTATCACGAAACAAAGTTACGGAAGTACTCTAGAGAAAAAGGCAATATTCGAACAGGGATGCCAGAAGCTTAAAAGACGACCAGAGAAACTATGCAAGGTTACTGAAAAAAAGGAATAAGTATATCAATAGATCCACCTGGATCATCACTAAACGGGAAGTGAACAGATGATGACCTTCCTAGAATAGTAATTCTGTCATATTAAATAGATGATTGATGAAAAAATAGTCTCCGAGGTATTATACAGTGATAAAAAAAAGCCTCCGAGGTATCATACAGTTGTCAAAAAATCAGTAAGAAAGACAAGTTATCCGAGGATCTCCCCCTGAAAAAAGCGATACTGATTATTTATATGTAGACATTTTGCTTCAAGCTTTTTGAAAAAAAAATTATAATTAAGCGAACTCTCAAATACTTTCCTATATTCCCTCGTCTTGGTGTGGTATGGCATCTATTCGAAATCTGTAAAATACCAGCTAAATTTCTGACAATCTACTTCTTCTGATGTCTACTAGAACTAGTTAGTAGAGGAGCATATGTCACAAAATCTCACCTCGTGGGATTTTGAATGAAAAGAAGGAGTGACTACCTGGAATACTTGCTAATATGGTCTACTATAACGTACTACCAGGTGTTTTGGCTGAAAATGTGGCAGAAGCCCTGTATGACAAATCAATCAATTTCATCTATAACTCGTTTTAGAGTTAATCCATGAAAAAATTTCATCAATAATGATTTGTTCAATATAAATAAAACAAACAAAAAGTATAGGAGCTTTGTTTTCATAAATCCTACAGTTTGCGAGCTATAGCCAATTTTTGTAAATTTTCCATCGTGCATATTCTACTTCTCACTGCATTTCCATTAGTAACTGACATCAGAGTTATACGCAAAATGACTGAAAAATAATTTGTTCACCATCTAATAAAGAACATAGCACACGAACAGCTTGTTTTTATAATTATCTACAGCAGTGTTGCCAGATAGGGCTACAATCACCGAATAAGACAACACTGGTCTCCTGCCATTCACATACAAGTAGTTACAGTGTCCCCAAAAATATCAGTTATGTGTCCCACGCTTATAACTGTTTTTCCCGGATATATTACTAATTCTAACTGTAGTGTCTTTTTGCGCTTTAGGAGCAGATGAAGCTCTTGAGTATGAAAACCGGGCAATGAAAGTACTCGGTGGTTTGGTGAATATAACACAAAAGAAGCAGGCTCTAATGCGATTCTTTCTGACCTCTCCTGAATTGTCAAGGATTATTTCAAAAGCAAAGAGTATGTTTGGCATCACAGTATGAACGACCAAATCATCATCACCTGACAGCATCCAAAGCAAAACGACAAAACAGCAAGACGTTGCTCACTTGTACCGTAATCTCACTAAATCTATTAATCTAGTGACATGTGGAAATTAACTCATCAATGTTCATATAAAGTACGTCTTTGATAAAAGTTATTAAAAGAGACAACAGAAATGACAAAGGATGTAAGTTGTACACAAAAATTCAAGAAAAATCGGATTGAATCACATACCCGTAGTTTGCGGGACCCCATGAAAGGAGAGACTACATCTCTGTCAAATTGCACGCAAGACTGTAAAAACAAGTTTCAGACACCAATGTGCATCTAAAAGACGATCGTGCACTTTTCACACGCCTGTTAGTTGTGTCGAGAAGCCGCACTGACACAGATCTAAGCAATTGCATTAGCAAGTATGAATTCTCTGCAGTACCTCTTTCAATGTTTAACTTGGATGGAACAATGATTTTACCTGGAAACAAGGGTAATTTGATGAAGATTTTGGAAGAGCAACAGTCAGTGTACCCTAAAGATGTGACAGAAATTCCTTCTGCTGGTACTGTAGATAAACCATGTGAGCCATATCAAACCAGCTCCAGATCATATACTGTCGCTGTGCTTGATGGAATGGCAGAGTTACAAAAATTTTAAAAAATATCTAATATGAAGACAGGCCATGATTTAGCTATCGAATTTTGCAACAAACTAGATTCCACTTTGCAGAAGTATGATGATGAGACTAACTTAGTCTTTGATAACTACCTTGAACATTCACCAAGAACTCCATGCGAAGGAAAAGAGCTGGAAAAACAACACCTTTGGAGTTTAAAATAACTGACAGCACTAATATCACAAACATTAGCATGAGAATCCTTTTATCCCATTCTAAAACCAAAGATGAATCAACATCATCTCTCAGATAAGGCAATAGTTTTTGAGCAGAAGATGAAAATAAATCTGGTAGCTCGTTGGAGAAATGAAGCAACGACAGCAGAGGGAAAGGAAGGGACAGACTTGAAGAGTACCCATGATGAGGCAGATACAAAAATAATTCTTTACTACCTTTATGCCTCACATCATGGTGGCACTACTCTCCATATTTTTTCACCCGACACTGATGTTTTTATGCTTTCAATCTGGTGGTTAGGAATATTCCCACCTGATACGATGTTTGTGACAGGTGTTGGACTAAATAGAAGAATGACAGATGTCAGCGACGTGTGTTCTTGCTTGGGTTCAGAGAAAAATATGGCATTATTGGGTCTTCATGCACTATCCGGCTGTGATGTTACTGGGTGTTTGGGTAGGAAAGGGAAAGCGTCTTCTGGAAGGCATTCAAGACTTCAGACGCAGATGTCCTTGCCTCTTTTGGAAAACTTGAATGCCCAGAAGAATTTACCAAAGGATGATGAACCATTGATCGAGAAGTTTATTTGTCAAGTCTACCTACCGGGAAGAAAGATTTCTGGCATCGGTGAACTCCGTTGGTACATGTTTACCAAGAAAGACACAGAATGAAAACCTACCCCCAACAAGAACAGCTTAACACCATATATTTTAAGAACTAATCACCAAGTGTTAGAGTGGAAGCGTGCTGATCAACCGCATCCAAATTTGCCAGACCCACTACATTTTGGATGGGAAATGACAGGCCAGAGTTACATTTCAGTTACGTGTCTCCTTCCTTGTGCACCAGACTCAGTCATTCAGCTATTATAGTAAGATGTTCCTGTCTTAAGGGACAATGAAGATGAAGCCCACCTCAGTGAATCTGATGATGAGCTGTAAAACATTATGATTTTATCTTATATACAGTAACCTACGTTTACTTTAGTTTGATACATATGCTCTTGTATGAAAATTGGAAATCCTCAAGTTTAATTCTTTTTAAGGTATGAAAAATTGCTTGCAATATGCTTTGTTTTTTTTATGGTTTATGGTCAACAAACTGTTTTATCCGTATTTTTCATAAGCTAATTCTAAGTCGGACTCATATAAGTATATGTGCAGAACTATTCAGGTGCGGTGGAGATGAAAATTTATTTAAGAACAATTAAAATGAGGATGAAACCCACCTCAGTGAATCTGATGATGAGCTGTAAAAAATTACAAGTTTACTTTACATAGAGTAAATTTGTTTCAGTTTAATATATATATCTTTTTTTAGGATATGGATATTTGCTCATAAATTGTTTTACTTGTACTTTTATGGTCAACAAAATATTTTCTATTCATATTTTTCATATGCAAACTCTGATGTTAGTTACTAATGGAAACACAGCGAGATGTAGAATAATGTAGTGCGGATAATTTACAAAACTGGTTCTAGCTCGTAATATATTACACACACACACACACACACACACACACACACACACACACACACACACACACACACACACACACACATATATATATATATATATATATATATATATATATATATGATTTTTATCACATCACCGTGATTCATATACAATCAGTAAGCTACAAACGTCCTTTAATATCCACTTCATGAATTGGATATTAAAGGACGTTTAGTAGTTTACTGATTATATATATATATATATATATATATATATATATATATATATATATATATATATATATAATGAAAAACTGATTCCATACTTTTGTTTGTTTTTATGAAAAACAAATCATTACTGATGAAAAATTTTCACAGAATCACTCTAAAACGAGTTATAGACGAAAATCTGAGAGCATCAACATGGCGGCGGCCATCTTGGATTAATGACGTCATACAGGGCTTCCGCCACAATTTCAGCCAAAACACCTGGTAGTACGTTATATTAGACCATATCAGCATGTATCCCCGGTAGTCATTCCTTCCCTTCATTCAAAATCCCACGAGATTAGATAAGCTCCTCTACTAAGTAATTAAGTGTTTCTTCATATAAAGGATACCTTTCCCTGTGTGGTCCGTTCAACTTTAATTTTAAATTGCATTCTCTTTCCAAAGCATATCTTAGCTAGAAAATACTAGAAGAGTCACAACGTATATTTACTTCCCATCATGCATAGCGATGTTCATTCGTATCTCTTCATCCTTGAATTATTTCTTCCTGTTTTTGCAAGAAGTAAACATTATTTTTGTTTTTCGTCCTCTCATATATTTCTGCATAGGCTGACCTCTAATTTAAAGAATAGATTAATGAGCACACTTCGGCCGTTCTGATAGCTGCTATTCGTTTTGGAGTGGAACGAATCAGTTTTCTTTTAATGTCCTCTGCACATGCTAGCGATCGCTGATTAGTCTGTTATTAATTTCCTAATATTAAATTAATGGGTGGTATGTTGATTGCAGGTTATCATTAGGTTTTTTTGGCACATTCACATATCGTTGGTAACGTTTCAAAATAATGTGAAACCAGATTCGCATTTTTGGTTTTTCTTTACTTTTTCTTACGACATGTTACCGACGACAGATAATTGATACACACACACACACACACACACACATATATATATATATATATATATATATATATATATATATATATATGTGTGTGTGTGTGTGTGTGTGTGTGTGTGTGTGTGTGTGTCCGTAATGTGTGCTCATATTTGTATGAGTATGTACTAACCTTCTTCTATCTGTGTTGTAATAGAAGATGACAATAAAAATTAAATTAGTGTTCTAAGTTATCTTTTCCCGAATGATGTATCAGTTGTGTGAAGAGTTAATGGTAAAGTTAAGAAATAAAAAGTAAAGGAAGGCCTATGTTGCTGTAGGTTAGCAGTAAGGATGACAATTGTACAGCCAAGCCCGGGAAATCTTCAATAAAAGTAAGTACTTGATTTCTAAGTTCCTTTTTGATTATGGCTTGGTTGGTAGCGCACTAACCCCTCATATATGATCACAGAGATAGTAGTGAAATTAAGTTTTTTTTTTTTTTTAACTATAAGGTCTGTAACCTGGCGTCAGCTTAATCGACTTATGAATATGTCACTATCCACGAGACGATGTAGGAACAACATTTTAGTTTCCAATGCTAATATTCACGGTATTTTATAGCTAACGAAAATGTTCAGCTGGACCCGATAGCTAACACTTTATAGTCTCGTGCAGTAGAAGGCCACACGGTAGAATTCCATTTCTATGTAGCTAGCACAAGCAGAAGACTGCCTTTAGTATGTTGAAATCAGTTTGCTTTGGTCTCTGAGACTGTATTGTTCTTCACTGTGATTAATGTCAAGGCTCTGGGGTATAGACTCTCATTTTCAAAAGCGCCCAAGTGTCATTATTGTGTGCAAATCAGAAGGCTCTGGTTGCATGAAGTTCATTGGAGCCTTAGAAATACTGTTTTAGAATTTACTACAAAATGAAACAACGATCTAATGCCAATTTTCCTGTGACAGTGGTGTGACGTTATTAATTTTCTTACTAATCTCGTTGCTCAGACCTAATATTATCAAAATTTTATAAGCAAAAAATTGTAAAGACAACGTTGAGATGTTAACTGGAAACAAGCATACAATAGTTTATTTCTTGTTCTCTTTATTTTCTAACGACATTTCTATGTACTTTTCATTTTTTTCATATAATCTACATATTCTGCTGAGCTAAATTTACTTGATGCGCCAAAAGGGTCCTCTTTAGTCGCTGACTGGGTTTAAATTAACAATTAATGAACATATTTTATCTAATAGTTTCACATTATGTAAATATTAACAGATCCAGACTCACTGAACAGGATTTTCCTAGCTTGAAAAGATTAAGCATTTTTCTTTTTATAATGATGTCAACAATGCGTTTTGTGGCCTTCTGTATTAACATATTAGATGATAAGTTACGAAGTTGTTTGTCTCAAAGGAGCAAAACCAGGAAGCAATATTTACATTAACCTGCCCCAATAAGCTTCCCAAAATACGCATACTATCTGACCTGATAGCATAGACATGATAAATAATCTGAAACCTCTTCAACAACCATCTCATTTTATTCATTTGTTTCCATTCATATCCCATCCTTGTGAACTCTATATTATTTGGATGTTCATAAAATCAACGTTAAAGTTTATTTGCATATTCTAGCTAGCAAGCTAATACATGAAATATGCACTATGTAGAGATTTTTATTTTAAAATGAAACGAAATTAAAATTAGCCATAAATGGCATGGTAAAATGACAAAACAAGAATGCATATTCTAGCAATAATTCTGATGAATAAAGTATGATCCATAGAGGCAAAATTCATTTGGAAAACTCTGTGAAGAAGATAAGTGATAAAAATTTCTACTGAAATGGAGAGGTCACTCGCGTTCCCCTCTTTCTCTTTTCTTATCCATTC
>NC_089754.1:12380302-12447802 GCF_040412425.1 Macrobrachium rosenbergii
ATACCTACTAACACATCTATCGAAAAAAATACCGGTCTTTTTATATGTACAATCATGGTTAATTTCACTCCCTCCACTTCATTTGTTAAAACTGTCAACCTTTCCATCCTTTTCGTATATTTCTACGAACCAAAAGATGATTTGTAAATTTGTATGAAGTAAACAAATTGAAAATATAAAAACAACAACAGTTAGTAGGAAAAAGCCAGACAAATCAAGTCATATCAAAAGACCGGTATTTTTATCGATAGATATGTTAGTAGATATTTCTCACGATAACCATAGCACATTGTCGATACAAAATACAAAATTCCGTAGTTCTGTCAGCAGTTCACTATAAGAAACCAAAAAATAGTCATCAGGGTACCTAAAGGCTAATGGCAATCCCTTTGGTTAAGAACGTCAGTAACATTACCAGGAGGACCTTGTCACTCTAGGGAGCACAGAGAATGAAAGACTTCTGATACTTGGCGGTATGGAATGAAGGTTACATAACTGAATACAGATGATGACACTCGACAAAGTGAATATCAAAGACTGCCAGAAACCCTCGAGGCACGGACGCTAAAGGTGTAAGCAAAAATTCCCTGTTGGAACAGAACTCTTACAAACAGAATACCTTCTGACGATGGTCTAAAATATAATTACAATCGTAGGAAGAAAATAAAACCACCATTTGAGAGAACTTCGTATTTACGGGCTGGTATAATTCTGGCGTCTGGGATGAGAAGCCATAATTCTAAAGTACAAAAACAAGAAATTTGAAACCTTTGAGTAGCATACTGTTCTTTGTGGAGACGGGAACCGGCATGAAAAATGCATAGTTTTTAAATGATGCGGAAACGAAACCTTTGAGTCCAGGTTAATATAGGCACTGCCAAAAATGCAAAACTACGAAGTGTAATTTTGCAGCGTACACTGGCTCTTGGAAAATTAGAATGGCAGAATGGTAAGAGATCGATACATCCAGTTTATATTTAAAAGAGGAAAAACTCAGCCTCATACCTCATTGACCGTGTGTGTGTGTGTGTGTGTGTGTGTGTGTGTGTGTGTGTGTGTGTGTGTGTGTGTGTGTGTGAGTTAGCACGCCGAGTGTTGGAAGGAGTATAAAAGAATCTCGTCATCGACATTTAAAATGTGACTAGAGATTGAAAATTAATCTCCTTGTCAATGATAATCCACGTACTTGTCTTTCAAAAACTCTCCACTCCATTTTTAAGAAAGGCAGCATCCATGTCTACGTATAATCCGAATAATCTATTTGGGTAAAAGTATATCAACGAAACGCTTCAATTTCGGGGTTTTAAAGATGTAAATGAAACCCCCACTTGACCGTCTATGCTCAATGCCTCTAGTTCGGGCTGCAAATAAGAAACACGCTCGCTGGTAAACGTATATTTACGTTAAAAAATAAATCACGCCCTATACAGATGTTTGATGTCTGTCCAGCCGTTGCGCAGTGATCACTATAAAGTGAAATCAACAGAGAAGAAAGTTCAAGTTTTCTCTAAAAAGTTAAGGAAATGGGGTGGCATTTTTTCTCTGTCCACTTTGTAAATGGGGATTTTCCATTTTTTGTATACGATATCCAACAATTCAGTAGAAAACACTACATGATTTATGGTAATGACTGGAGAATCATTTCAAAGGCTGGAAATTCATACCCACATAAAAAAAAGTAAATGAAATATCCCCAGTTACCATAATTTCCTACGTGACATTGCAACATACGTATCCTCATGAATAGTCTTGAGGTGGTTAAGTTATATTACCAGTTAATCTTCCGATAGACATCGATAATGTAACGACATTATCATGAGTAAGTAATTCAGTTCACAAAGGAATAAACTACTGGTCAAAATTTTTGAAGGCAAGTTACATTTTAATAATTTTAACCCACTGAGGTTTTAGGAAAAGTAATGAAATAAAGAGGTTCTAGTAATAAGCGGCCAGAGTACTCTTTGAAACGATTAGAGTTCAAATTCAGAGAAGTTCTTAGAATTGCTTTCATGAAAGTAAAAAAAAAATCAAAGGTTAGAATTGCTTTCATGAAAGTAAAAAAAAAAATCAAAGGTTAAGTGATCCACTTACAGCCCAGATCTTCAATGATAAGAGAATTCCAGAAAATCGTACGTTTTTAATGAGAAAAAAACTATTAAAAAAATCACTATATGTAGATCATTCTTTTTTACTTCAAAAACCGAAGATATATTTTATAATGACTCGAGTTTCTTTTGATCAATGAATTCAGGGGAATCATTTTTCCTCTTAATGATGAATTATTTGATTCGATTACATGAGGCAATTACGTCTTTAACCTTTTCATAGTTTCGGATAATTATCAAATTCTCACTAGTAAAGCAACGTTACTGCTCAATATTGCAAGCCTATATACAGAGTATATATAATTCATAACATTCCTCTAAAAGTAATAATGGCGACAAAGAGCTTCAACAAGAACGGTATATATACTGTTGCTGTTGATGGTACTGGCAATAAAAATAGCGAATGTAATCTCCTAAAGATTCCAAATTTAAGAACGTAAAAAGATATTTTTCCATCCGATGATAAAAACAATGAGATTATTCTTTTGGTTCGTGCTGCCTTCGTTTCAGCGAATGTGGCACATTCTCCTATAGGACGCACACACACACACACACACACACACTACAGTATTGTTTCATCCACGCTAGAAAACAAGCTTCACTTCTGGGCGATGATCCATTCAGAGCAAGGAATAAGTGAGCCGCATGGTAGAATCTTATTTTTCATGGAAATTACTAATTACATAGCCTTCCTGAGAACCAAAAATGGATTAAGCACAACGTTAATGAAAATTTGACACGCAAATGGAAAGTGTAGCCGAGAAAAATCTAGATATGAAAAATACCGACAACTGAAATGGAAACGAAAGATAAAGTAGTGGCAGTCTACAAAAATCTAGACATGCAAGGCTTCACACAAACTAAACAAAGGATAAAGCAATGATCATCAGGTTACAAAAATTTCCTTGGAAAAGAGAGGGATTAGAAAGGATAGGGGAGATGTTTCTCGTATAACTCAGCATTAAAGGAGATAGAATCTCATGAGAAATGTTATGAAAAATAAAATTTCACTTCGATAACACTACTTTCATTATCACACAACAAGACGGCAAATAATGGTATGAAAGGTCTGTATGGCGACCAAGATAGGGAATAATTTTTGAAAATATTAAAACAGAGAGAGAGAGAGAGAGAGAGAGAGAGAGAGAGAGAGAGAGAGAGAAAAAATAAAACGTTTATGTGGATATAAACAGCGGTCGTGGCCCGTGATATCATCTATTACGACCCTATGCGAATGGGAGACATTTATCTCTCCATATATCAGGTTAAGGAAAAGTTTAAATTGTAGAAGGAGACAGGAATGAAAATTTTCCTGAATAAAGAACAGTTGTGTTTTTATGACATACCTGACTATTTTTCTTTGGAAACTTACATCGTTACTTTGTTCGCGTTGTTTCTGGTGAGCATTATGCACTTTCTAGGACTTTAACAGACGTACTCAATGTGGATACACAACTCTTACGAAGCTTCATACATTCACACTGTTCTGAAACCTGGGCTCATGAGAAAGATTTAACATACGGTTAATGACTTGTTAAAGACAAGCAGCTGAATTTTCAACGAAACAAGCTGCTGAATTTTCAACGAAATTGTAGGCTACACTAGGCATTAATTTAAGAAATTTTATCGAAAACAAGCGTTGGTTTCAGAGAAAAAGAAGTCGCAACAACGTTCACCATCTTTCTGCTGATTCAGAGTGAATCATTAAAATAAAAATACTCTTCAGGTGTTTCAAAGCTACTTTCCTCATCCACGCAAGGTCATGACTCACTCTCATGTAAAAGTCACGGGTTATTCATTTTCATGGAGGCTTTCATTTTTTCAGGAGGTGAAGGATACGTCCATTGTCACAAAACATCCCTGCCTCCATGTTTGTGAATGGTACTGCCTTGATATCGCTGACCACAATCCAGATATGTCTAAACTTCAAAATAAAACGCAACTTTTTAAAGTTAATAGTAAAACGACGAAGAAGACAGGGCTGTAAATGGAAAATGAAATTGAATTTATCCCCAGTTAAGGAGCTCAGATGCAAAACTTGTAAAACCCATGCTGCTTGTGTTCGGTGTGACACCTACGAATAAAGTCACAAACACTGACAAAGATACTCCACATAACACAGCCATAACCGAAACTAAGTTTGTTGTGCTTCCCAGATGATGACCCATTAACGAATGACGCATTAACCCTTATTTACTGTTTCAGTGATACAGTAAACTATGCGATGTATTTCATTTCGTATACTTGGGATTTTTCATTTCACCATCAAGTCTTGATTAAATGAAAATGTAAGATGAAAATATCAAACAAAAGCTTCAACTGTAAGATTTTTTTTTTACAATCTGAGAGCCACCGTCCGCCTGACAAAAACTCTTCTCCCAAATCTGCCCCCAATCCCCCCAACACATCTGAGATGAGATTTGCATTAACTATATTAAGTCAGCCTAGTACCACTGCCCCTTAAAAATTTCATAATAAATAGTCAATACCTTTTTGATAACAATTAACAAATACAAGAGAGAGAGAGAGAGAGAGAGAGAGAGAGAGAGAGAGAGAGAGAGAGAGAGAGAGAGAGATTATCAACGTGATCATAAAAGAAAGTTTTAAGCATTGTTGAAAATATGGAGGTTTTCTCTGGGCACTGCGCATGACTAACTGTTATAAAAAGTTAGCACAAACTTATGATGACACTTACGCTAAGGAAGGTTTTGCCTGTCAGGACATTTCTAGAACTGCGACTGAAATAAACGCTTAAGAATATCTCCCTTCCTCGCTAAAAGAAATGACATTCCTTTCTTTTAGTCTAGAGAGAGAGAGAGAGAGAGAGAGAGGATTTCCATATAGCAAACCCCTCTTGATTATCTTGTATTCTAACAGGAAATGTGCTGCCTTTTGCCGCTAACGTCAGCACTTCCAGGAAGCATTTCAGCATGGACTTCAGTTCTTGGACACATTACGAATTTTCTTTGACCTTAGATAAGTTTCTCATACACGCAATCTGTGTGTGTGTGTGTGTGTGTGTGTGTGTGTGTGTGTGTGTGTAAGACTTCAAGAAGGATGAAAGGCAATTTCATAACTCCAACGCAATTGTGGATTAGGCAAATTTGTATAGGTTTAGTTTGCTCTTTTAAACTTCGTGATTTGTTGGTGCTGAAGAATCTTCATTCTTTCCCGAGCCCTCTCCTTTCCTAGCAGTAAAAGGGATCTCATTTCTCGAAAAGGGTTTTTCCCAAACAAAACATTTTGCTTCTTCACATCGTATATACGTAGAAATAAACGTGAAACAGTAGCAATTTTTAACATTTAGTAGGTTGTGCTTATCAGAATACATCTCCGCTGGCTGTACTAAAACGCCCGTAGTTTCACTGGTTTCAGCTCGAACCCAAGTCCTTTCGCCGGTTAGGCAGTACAGCTACGATCATCTTTGCTCGGAATTCTAGTGCCAGTGACTGTTAACTTGGGGCATGACCTGAAACTAATGAAACTAGAATTTTGATGCACCAGAGGGAAGTATTCTAAGCATGAGAGCCTATACGATACTAAAAACCCGAAACTTTTCACGTTTTGTGTTTTTATACAATATGAAGAAGTAACGGATGTCATTTGCGGATAGACGTTTTTACGTAGTGAGAAACCTCTCACCACAATAAAGAAAGAAAGAGCAGATTTGCACTTAGCAAATAGCCCAAAGTTTATGTAACCAAAGCAACCAAATCTGCACTGCCCCAACACCATTTCAGTTTTGAAAATGCCATGCCTCCTTCTGGAGTATAAAAGAGGAAGATGGACGAAGAAAGAGAGGCTTGGGTTATACATGAATTCCCCTGAAGTAAAAGAAAATTCACGGCGATATCCAGGAGCTAAAGTCAAAGCTGAAATGCTTCCTGGAACTGCTGACGTTAGCCGCACCAGGCAACACATTTCCTGTTGGAATCCAAGACAATCAAGAAGGCTTTCCCATTTCTTAGAAACCCTCTCTCTCTCTCTCTCTTTCTCTCTCTCTCTCTCTCTCTCTCTCTCTCTCTCAGCTCCAAAAGTAAAGAATGCCATTTCTGCTGGCGCTGCATAGAGACGTACTGCAAGAGTTAATTTCAACTGCTGTGTTTCAAAAATGTCCTTGACAAGCAAAACCTGAATGTCTGCACGTGTTTATGCTATTTTTCCTAACAGTTCTTCATACATAATACGCAGAGTACGATTTTAGCCAATTTCACTGATATTCTAAAAATTTTTATAATTACTTTCATAGCCAACGATTACTTTAAAAAATAAGTAAAAAATGCACCGAAGTTTCTTCAGTGTAATCGAGTTTTCTTTACAGCCGCTACAGCGCTTAATCAAGGCCACCGAAAATAGATCTATCTTGCTGTATGACCCGCGGCCCACGAATCTTTAACCACGGCCCGGTGATGGCCTATTTTATATCGTTGCCAGAAGCACGATTATGGCTAACTTTAACCTCAAAATAAAAACTACTGAAGCTAGAGGGCTGCAATTTGGTATGTTTGATGATTGGAGGGTGGATGATCAACATAATTTGCAGCCCTCTAGCCTCAGTAGTTTTTAAGATCTGGGCGGACAGAAAACGTGCGGACAGAAGAAAGTGCGGACGGACAGACAAAGCCGGCACAATAATTTTCTTTTCAGAAAAATAAAACTTATTTTTTTCAGTTTTCAAGAAAATTAAATATACTTCAAATCTTCTTTTTCCTGGGTCTCTTTTGCTGTATTCATGAAAAACCAAACTCGCAGTCTTGCTTACACATCGTCCTTGCAAATTAATTTCCTTTCCGAAGTTCAGTCTTGACTTTTATGAATACTGCAAACTCGCTATACCATTTCACCTGTCTTTTATGCTTTCCCCCTTCTATGTTTTCTTCCTCAGTTGCTGTTCTTAATTTTTTTTCATTAGTGTGTATATATATAGATCGCATTCAACATTATTTGAATGTTATATATTTTTGAAATTCAGTACGTGCAATTCGTTACTCTGTACAAATAATTATTGCTTTATCGTGTGGCCCTTGAATTTATATAATTCTAAATATTAATCGACAGATACTTTAAGTAAAACAATCATAATGACTTATCTATATTTAGAATAATAAATCAAAGTAACCACACATGGGTAATACACGGGCTTTGAAGTCGAAATAAAAATCATGTAACTTATTGTCTGTCTATACTGATGATACTGATGAAAGTAAAATCAGAGACAACTACATGTTTTTGTTGATATAAGCTCAGCGGAACATAAGCTAGTGGTCGAAATAAAGCTCAATTTCAGGTTCCATCGAGATTTCTGTTAGAGAAAATGTAACTGAAACTGCAAGATGAAAAACTAGTCAAATGCAAGCTTCCATTTTATAATACTGTGTGCGTCATGGTAATGGGGAATTAAAATTATAAACGTGAGTCAAGGGAGCAGCTCCCAGGCGCTAATCTGAACATGTGGTTTGCACAGACATTCTCCAACTTGGTACCCATGACTCAAGAGGGGTTGATATCCGATAAATCTTGAACATTTCTTGTTTTTTTTTTGTGAATAGGCTGACAACCACATCGCAGTATATACTGAAGAAAGAACAACAAAACATTTCATCACGATCCCATTTTCGTGATGTTGACTGGTACACCTTGCCAACAGTATATGTATATCGGTATTAATTTAATCAAACTTTTCACCAGTCTTCAGACATTTGTATTTTTTTTATTGAATGAATGGATTAGTGTTTAGATGTGTAATTTTCCTTTGTGCTTCCTCTTCTATAAGAAAATAAATCTGTTACCACAGACTTTTCGAGGTGTGCATATTTGGGATTAATCCCCACAAAGTAGTTGTAGTGGTTTCAATTACAATGTGACTGTTACTCGGTTTTTACCTCCACCTCCGTCCTTTGCGTATTGTTATCGTTGCCTGTTTTGCAACTTCTGACAGTTTCAGAATCATTAACAACAAAAATGGTAAATGAATAACACTGATGTCATGACTCAACAAGAAGACATTTCTGCCACAGAAAATGTTTCTGGAAGACGAGCTTTAAACGAGTTTTTTTTTTTTTTTTTTTTTTTTTTTAGATCAAAAGTCTCGAATTTTCTTTTCATTTTTCTTTTTCTATAATTCTTTGGCCATCATCTGATTGCGTTTCAACCGATTCCAGATTTTCGCTGATTCCAGGGTTACCAAAGTTCCTGATTTCCTGGCTCCACTCAGTGAATTCGGTACACATGCTATTGCAGCAAATAATCCGCTGACAGAAGGACGTTTGTTAAAGATTTACAACGTTCGATTCATCTGAAGATTATTTTTTATGAGTTAAATGAATGAAAGAAATGTTTGCCTGTAAATCAAATAATTTTATTTCTTTTATTGTCTAATATCTTTTCCCTTGTGGGGCATTTTCCGCTTTTTTCACAGACACTGTACTAATCTGCGATGAAAATAAAAAATACCCCTACCCTTAACCTTACCCTTTGCTAAAGAAAGGGGAAAATACTTGAACTTGGACCACTGCATGGATTAGATCAGTAGGGGTACAAGAGAATGTCGTTAATGCCACATACTTCTTTTATTGCTGTCCAATCATTCTTGCTCATGCCCAGAGTCGTTGTTTATGTCGAGATAATGTCATGGGGTCTACAGCTACCTATTTTAGTTTATGGGCAGAAAGCGAGGTAAGGTACCTAAAGCCACAACTACCACGGTCACTGGCAGTCAGTTATTAATGAAGTTTGTTTCTCCATAAATGATACCAGTTGGGGCTAACTGCCAAATGACCATTGCCTTCCTACTACATAAGATTAGCAACAACATAATTTGTCTGGATGAATGAAATGAGCTCATTAAAGGAATATAATTATCCGCATTCATATTATGTTTACTAGTACACCAGACAGTCCCTAGTCGTGCCCCCAAGGCCGACTAATCCTTATCCTTAGGATCCCAAATCCATTTCTAAAGGACAGCTCTGCTCTTGCGTTAGCAGTATGGATAACCATACTGATAACTTTTAGGTGCAAGGTGGGCGATCATGCCTCAGCTCCAACATGAGCTGCAAATAAGAACCTCCACCCTACTTGCCAGACCAGAAATTTCAGCAAGAACGGAAAATCTGTACAATGCAAATAAAACCAAGAATGTGAGGAACATTCACATTTGAACCAGAGTGCTAATGCCACGCCTTCAAGAGCTCTCTCGCCCTGCCAGACAAGTCCATACTTTAAGAGAGTGAAGCATGGGGAAGGGAAGACCGGGGGGCAGAGGGGGGTTCAGTTACTACGTATGGGTTGGGAGGCCATTTTCTGTCATCTGGTAGTCAAGTTGGCAAGATGTTGACTTATGTATCAAGGGATGAACATTTATATGGATTTCCATCAGATATCTCATTTCCGGCAATGAGGTTTATAAGACTGTTTGCATTGCGTGCGAGTGTTCATGTACGTATGTGTCAAACGGAATTAATAAATACCTGTATCTGTGTATCACATTCAACGAGGAAATTTTATGGACAGCAAGCGAAGCCAATAATGCAACTTCGATACTCTGCAAAAGCTTTACTATTTAGCTAGACGAAGTTAGTACATTCTCTTTCATCCTTTCATATTATAGTTTCTACTGAAAACTTTTTTTATATTATCTTACTTTTTCCATCCTCTTTCATCCTTTCATATTATAGTTTCTACTGAAAACTTTTTTTCTGTTATCTTACTTTTTCCATAAGTTTCTCTTGAATTAGCATGACACGGTCGTTGTGCTTTCGTAATAGACTTTTCTGAGTTATCTTTTCATTCGGTCCTTGACAACAACCCCGGATTCTGAGCCTGTTCATTACTCTTGCATATTTTTATGGGTAAAAGCCTATAATTACCATGACTTCCTTCAAATGTAACAGAAATAATGAGTTCAACCAGAATATGAAAATTCGTTTCGCAATTCTTACATAAATTCTAAGGATGAAAATAAGTCAAGCCAAGAGAAGTGAAGGAAACATAATGCTGGTTAATCTGTGCCTTCTAGTGTTCAGATATGCCATTTTCATCATTTTTATTAACAACTACCCTCACTTTATTTGTAATTACTTATAGTTCCAATTATCTATGGTTATCGCTCTTTCACATATAAATAATTTTCCAGGAACTATTGTTCAATGGGCAACCTTGCCGAGTAATCCAACCGGTCATTGTCATCGGTTTATTTTCGCTGATTGAAGCTTCCATATTCATGGAAATACATTTCAGCTTTTGATTTACATTAATTTATGACCATTTTTACCGGTTTCATATGTGACAATTTCGTTTGTTAAGATTTTACTTGTCGAGGTGATTTTCTCGGAAGTCTCTATTACATACTGTACGGATTTCTGTTTATGTGGCGAAGTTTTTTTTTCACAACTGAAGAGAAATCCTATTTGTCTGATACTTTTCCGTTTGCTTCAATGAAAGCACTCAAATGTGATAATTCGGGCACATATATTTATGATGTTGCTCCTATATTTGTTGTGACGGGGAGGAAATGATTAATTTTTACGGTAAGTCTGGTTATTAATATCCGAATCATTACTGTGCATTAATCAAGCCAATACAGCAAGTGGTGTTGCAATGAGATTCTGGCTTGCTAGTGATAATCGCACCTTATATTTTCCGGTGAACACATTTTTTCGAAAATTATCTTGATGAGCAATTCATTATCGGTTACGATGGTCATGGCAGATGTGACGTCAAACAAAACAGCCATTCAATCAAAAACCTCTCTCTCTCTCTCTCTCTCTCTCTCTCTCGCCAGTTTTTCATGTTGAGAATCTGCATTTAAGCGGTTGTAATCTACCGTTCATCCCTTGTCATTGAACTTAATTCCTGCTTTACTAAAATTACATCTTGCTGCGAGTTTTACGAAGGTCATTAGTCATCCGAAAAAGATGACATTTTCAAAACCATCGCAGGTAACCGCAGTAACTTCTGACTCATAATGTATTGCATATCGGAATAATAATCACTGATACATTCTATTGACGTATTGAGCAAATTTAACCAGTAATTTTCTTCGTACTTAAAGAAGAAAAGCAAAGGGTTAACAAGAAAAACAGAGAGGATAATCAAAATCTCAAATAGAATGTGTATTGATTTAATATTCTTACCACGACGAACGCCTCAAAACTAATTTTCACACAGGAAGCAATGGAAGTCATGTCAAATAACGATACTAAATAATGATTGAAAATAATAGTTGATAACCAGAAAATAAAACGAACGAGAGGCGATTGCCACAACAATAGCATTCGGCCAGGATTTATTCAACAATGCCAGACTCGCCGCCTAAATGGAAATGCATACTAGGTAAAGCAATTTACCCGTCGCTGACTTGGCCCCCCAAAAATTAATCAGAGATGCCATACGTAATGGGTTTTGGAAAAGTAAACGCTATTGCGGGCTTGTGCAATAAAAGAGCAATGGGGGGAGAGAGAGAGAGAGAGAAAGAGAGACTCCCATATGTAAACTTTATTTTAGTCGTTCGCTGGTTTTGTTTACCTCCACTCTTATGGCTAGATATTAATGCAACTGAAAAGGAAAAATTTTTTTAGTGTTTTACAGAAATCTGATGAAGAGGATGTGGGGAAAAGCAGTAGGATCTTAATTATTCTGAACGCAAAGTCACTCTCTACAAAAAATATAAACCATGTTTAAAACACTTATGTCTTATTCGCGTGGCAGAGATTATTGAAACTAGTAAAACATTTTGTTTTTCCTTTTTTATGTTCCTGAAATTTCCGTAGGTATTGTTCAGCTAAGTTCATGAGAAAAAATACCCTTGGTACAATATCTGTATGTATATGTATATATGTATATATGTGTATATATAAATATATATAAAATATATATATATATATATATATATATATATATATATATATATATATATATATATATATATATATATATATATATATATATATATATATATATATATATTATATATAATGTCACCCACAAAGAAACACTCACAATGACAAACGATAAAAGAAGAATTAGAGCACCTACGTACTACCTGAGACCTACGGAAACGAACAAACAAAACGTTTCACGAAAGATGTAAACCTGAAAGACCTAATGAAAAACAGAAAAGGGTAAAGGATTTAAATCTTGGAATTAAAAAGACAGACTGACTGAAAAACGCAATCTGAAAATCCTTGATTTTCACAGATTGAATGCGAAAAGAGGTGTCCAGGCGGGTGTTACCAAATCGATCTACATGACAAGGGATCTATCGAAATGATGGTAGGAGAAATATAAACTGAGAAAGCTTTCTTTATGAATGTGTCAAGGCCTTTGAAAATTCTCGATTATCTGAGCATTACCAAAGATCAACATATCAGCATGAGAATGTTTTCCACACCTATGTTTACTTCATCTACAGCCACACAGAAATTGCGGGACGATGTTAAAGAAATTTTTCTTCAAATTAACTGACGGCACATGGAAAAGGGCCTTAAATAATAGTTCTTTCTATTGTTAGTAAGACATAAATTAAAAAAAAAAAAGCGGAATCAAAAGTAAAGCAGCCCATAAACACAATTAACAATAAGAATCCAAGAAATAGGAAACAACTTGTAAAAGGCCCACTGTTCAGATACCAAACAAACATGTCATAAATCCTACTCAATAAATAAACAAGTAAAAAATAGGCCGATCGAGTTTTCTGTACAACGTATAATAAAGGCCACCGAAAATAGATCTATCTTTCGGTGGTCTCAGAATAATGCTGTATGAGCTGCAGCCCATAAATCTTTAACCACGGCCCGGTGGTGGCCTGTCCTATATCGTTGCCAGATGCACAATTATGACTAACTTGAACCTTAAATCTAATAAAAACTACTGAGGCTAGATGGCTGCAATTTGGTGTTTGATGATTGGAGGGCGGATGATCAACATACCAATTTGCAGCCCTTTAGCCTCGGTAGTTTTTAAGATCTGAGGGCGGACGGACAGGCAAAGCCGGCACAATAGTTTTCTTTTACAGAAAACTAAAACGACTCAAGTATAAGCCAACAAATAAAAGCATTCTTATCCAGATTTTTCAATAAATTAATCAGAAACTATAAACAACTTAATACAAAAGACTGTCATTAGAATGGCATAAAAAGGTAATAGGTCCATGAAGAAGACTCGAAATTTAAAAAGTAAGTAAATTAGCAAATAATTAAAAAGTCAGTAATTGAGAATAAGATACCAAGAAGCCAAAAAAATTATGATTGATAAGTAACAATCCACTAAGTGTAAAGTAATGAAAGCAAAAAGTCCATAAATCAGAATCTTCAAGTAAAATGCCTAAACAGCAAAGCGCCCGAATAAAAACAGCTACATTAAAAGTAAGTGAAAACGCGTAAATAATTAAGACAAAAGACGAAAAGGGGAATTATAGCATAAGGCCACCTTAAGATGCTTAATCACCACTATCTCCAGAACTAAAGTTACGTAAAAACCTAAAATAAACAAACACAGGAGTCCTTGCAACCCGGTCTTTTCACTCACCTGCCTCGTTTGAAAAAAAAAAATTCTCTCAAGTTCTGGAAATCAAATCTAGTTCCGTTCTTCTTTTTACGATCAATATAGCCTTGTCATTGAACAGTTTAATATGAAAGGTACACATATTTTATTTACTAAAATTCTCTCTCTCTCTCTCTCTCTCTCTCTCTCTCTCTCTCTCTCTCTCTCTCTCTCTCTCTCTCTCTCTCTCTCTCTCTCTCTCTCGTAAATGATTAATAAATCAAATCCTGCTCCAATTCCCCATCTTTTTATATTTTTCTGTCTTTTACGAAAAATGGTTCTCCCCTCAAACACCTTGGTATTTCTCTCTCAAAAACAAATTAGTTTTCTTTTCCCTTTCCAGACGAAAACCTGCCAACCTTTGAAAGAAAAGAGTTTTACTAATATCAAGGAAAGTTTTTTCACATTCTTCAGCTATATGTGTGTAATATATATAATATATATAATATAATATCTATATGCATATATATATATAAATATAAATATAAATATAAATATATATATATATATATATATATATATATATATATATATATATATATATATATATATATATATATATAAATCTTACAACTATTCTCTCTCAAAGTGAATAGTAGACGCCTATTTTTAAGGTACAGAAATGTATTGATAAAGTGTACCCCGTCACATGTATCTCTTTTGCTCTGTATTTGTTACCTCAGAATTGACACATATCCTACTTCTGCATTAATTATTTTGTATTTAAATTTTTTTATGTGTTATCTTTCTTTTGGGACATTCATTATTCAAAATATCCAAACACTGCTAATCTGTACCCATCATATTTCTGACACAATCCATTCTGACAAACTAAAAATTATTTGTAATTCTTTATCAATCGAGTGGAATAATGTTGTTTTGGAATTTATTATGTCCATTCTTCATTAGTCCAGAAATGGCGACAGATATATTATCCAAAGAAAGTCGCTGAGAACCCAAACCACAAAACGTATTACAAATCTCTCTCCTGAAAGTTTCACGAGATTCAGTCGTCAAACATTTCAGTGTTAACAAGTTGACGGCTGAAGCTTCGTCCTCTCCTCGCCTCACCGAAAAAAGATTTGGTGGGAGATGAGTCTGTTTGTTTTTCGCCTGTCTGTCCCACCGTGTGTCCCTTTCCCCCAACTGTTGGCGATACACGAAAAAGGACGAGGTGCACCTTTCGGAAACTGAAAAAAAAAATGGGGACTGATATTCTTTAATGCCTCACGGTACTTTTAAACTATATAATTTTACGGCTTAGAACATCTAAAGATCAACAGTATAGTATTATGGGCTTATGATATTCTATGGACAGATTCTAAGAGCATCTTAACAGCAATATTATTTATCAGTAGGTATTTTTTTTATAACTTTACAGTCTTTTCCTCCATATGATTACTAGTTTTATTAACGTTTTTAATACTATGACACTATTTATGGCACGAAAATAAGAATTCACACTTAAATACATCCTAGTAGTGCTGTTGTTTCTCAAAATTTTATAATAATTGTTGAATTTATCTTGTGCCTTTTTAATTAATTTTTAAGGAAAAGTCACTATTTTTAGACTTTCCATTCCACTTTTTTTTTGGGGGGCGGAGTTCCATGGCTACTTGTACTCTTAATCATCACCGTAACATTCGCAATTATGCAGTATAAGTTTGCAAGAGTTTCACTAAAGATAAAAGACACAGACGCTGACCTAAAGATAAAATAACACATAACTGGATACTTCTTCCATCTAAGATTCTTTCAGTCGTTACCGTCCAAACTCACAAGAGAAGTTTGAAGTTGCTGCTGGTTATAAAGAGTCAGCAGCAAATGAAAATTCCCCAAACGGAGAAGGAATAAAAACGTGAAGTCCTGGTTCCTTAAATGATTACAGGGGAAAGTTCTGAGACAGTAACATGAGGCGTGTTGCTATCGGAAAGCAATTCTTTTTTATCACAAAGATACATATTTTTCCTGTGGTTTCCCTTTGCACTAAATCTATGCACCTCCTGTGATTATCTGAGCAGGGAAGACGCATATATCCTACAAAACTGAACTGCATCTTGGTTGATGACTGGCAGGCTTATGTGCCATAATCTCAAGAGGAAATAATCCAAATGTTCATCTTCTGAATAAAGCCTTCTGGCTTGAAATGTTTTCAATTTCTCTCTCGAGATAGGCTGCTACGACGTAAAGACTTCTGGAGAGAACAGTCTCGTGGCAGCAGCAGGAGGAATAAAGAAAGAACGGAAAGGTTCTCTCTCTTTCTTCAACACTCAAGACATGCATCTACGATTTTTTTAAATGAAACAGAGATGATACTAGTAAGAGGCAAAAGAAACTGATTTTACTCTTGTTCATTTTTAAGGGGTATATAGAACAATATCAACGCAAACGAAAAGCCCTATAGCGAAGATTAATACAAATTTAAGCAATGTGGCGAAACAGAATTGTGATACTTGGCAAAGTATGAAGTAAAAGAGTGTACTGTAGGCAACTTCAGTTTAAAATCATACTAAAGAATTAAGTTGAAAATCATGCCAAAGAATTAAGTTGAAGTACCACGTCCTGTTATACCGTAAGAAAAATAACAGATGAGAAACCACTGAGGGGTACTTGATGCTTATGGCAAGAAGACAAAGTAAATGCGACCTAACCATCGAAGAGTTCTTTCCTACGTAATCAAATTAAAAAAGAAACAATTGCAACCATTTGTGTAGTTCAAAAATATATCTTAAATCTGATGACGAACTAAAGATACCATTATCCACACTCAACCATACCGATTCGAAGAATGAAAACATCCAGAGAAGCAGACCTTAGTAAAGAAATGAAAATTCATTATCATCAATGTAAATTAATAGTTCTAGGTACGAGTATATCTGGTTTCCCTTGCTTTTATTAACTCATTATTTCTTCTTTCTCTGGCTCCTGAAGGAAGAGTCAGGAGCAATTTACTAGTCAGAGAGAAACCGTTACCGTCGTAATCGTCCAGCGATGCAATGTCGTGAAACAATTACTTGCGAGAATCTCAAACAAAAATCTTTTTTCCTTGGAAGAACCAAAAAAAGAAAATGTGAGACAGACAGACACTTAGAAGGCAAGCGAGTGCGAGGGGTCTTCGGAAATGACAATAAACAGCGGAAAAGGAGGAAGGGTACAAAAGGAACCGAAGCTTTTATTCGTTGACTCTATAATATAAAATGTCTATTTTATGTTTCCGTTTGGGTGTTAAAAGAGGAGGTTATGACCATTAAATCAAAAACGCTGAAAAATCATGTAAAATACCTGAAGAAGGATTTGACTGAGATTATTTAACCATAACTACCTTACATTTGACTGAAAAACAGACTGGAGAAGAGAAGCTCGAATCAAGAAATTAAAGACAGCAGGACATTCATTTGTAATTTTTTTTTTTTTTTTTGTGAAAAGTCCCCATTATTTTAGAAAGCCATATGGTTTTCATACGTAACTTCCATTTCAAAATACCTTTTTTCCTCGCCCTGTTTTTCCTGTTCATTAAGGCTTTTGTCCTTTTCCGGACAAAGGAAATGTAATTCAGGATGGTCTCCACTCTACTTCATCAGTGAATTTGAAGACGACTTTGCTCTTTTCTAGTAATTTCTGTGCAATCTGTGGTTTGCATGTCATACGTTCATGCATATAAAGCTAATTGAAATGATCGCTGGTAGTGCCCATGTACACGTTGACGTGTTAATAATTTAATTGATAAATTCATTTTAAAAGACTATATTTGTTATACGTTATACATTATACATACATACAGTGCATATATAAATAAAAATAAATATATATATATATATATATATATATATATATATATATATATATATTGTCACCACGTGATCAAGCACCTAACTTATTACACAAATAATAATACCAAAAATTTTACCTCACACCGACCAGATACTTTCAAAACCTCATAACAAAGAGTACAACTGAATTTCTAAAGGTACAATGATCCTATAAAACTTACTCATCACTTGAGAAAATCAATGTAACTTTATCAAGTTATGGATGAGGCAACAATAAGTTATATATCCAGACTAGTGGAAAATGGGTATCGCTTCAACCAGCACTGTAAACGTCTCTCTGGTTCTATTTTACCTAGATAAGTCTCAGGTGAACAAACAGACACATCACTTACCTTGTACACATTCATTAATGTCTCTAATTACTGGTGGTCAAAAGGAAATGCTATGTTTTAAAAAACTTTAAACAAACAGGTTTATTTCTAAGTTCAAAAGTTATATGTAAAGTTCACAATCTCAAAAGATTTACCATTAATTGACAACAGAGTAAGATTTAAGTATTTCTTAATCAAGTTTAATTCACAAAACTCTAATTTATCAAGAAAGCAATTTGGTTAGGTAAGAATCAAACTATTAACTATCACTCAAGTGCCAAGTATATACTTGACTAACCAATACAAACAGTCACCAAAATATTACTGACTGGAATCCACATAAACATTCTCCAAAATCTCAATAACATGTGGGCACTAACAAAATGTTAAGAAATCACCAGCAAAACACAGTAATAATAAAATTATAATAATGTGATAGCACAGACACATAAAAACGCGATATGCACAAATGGAAATATACCAACCACCAAAAATGTGCCTAAAGACTATATCAATCTTTCATAAGAATATTTCCCTTTGAAAAGAAAAAGTTAAACTCACGTCTTTCTCAGACTTTCTTATAGACAACACTGTCAAGGCACTAAGACTTATTCAAAATAATAATTCTCCTTTACCAAGAATATCACTTTAACTCTTACCATTACAAAACTCAGTAATCACCACATTACCTTTTGTAATTATTACACCATTATACATCTCCACAACACTTGCACAAAACAATATTCCTGATCACCTTCTACAAAATTAACACACTCCTGGGGTGAGTTTAACAGAGCTTTTACAAACAGTAATCCTTCAGTTTCCCTTATATTTATAATGGGATTATTGAGAGAGCGAGAGAGAGAGATGCTATCTCAGGGACCCCTATGGCAGACTGAGCGTCTTTGGAACAGAACTGCACTTTTAACTCCAACAGAAGCCCTTCCAGAATACATGATACATAGAGTATGCATACATCATACATACATACATACATACAAGTATACACGAGTATGAATACATACACGGCTGAGTTTCAAGGGCCTGACGTCTTATCTACATGATGGACATTTCCTGTTCAGGGTTAAGCAGAAAAAGATATTTTAAACCAAATTCTTGGGAGACTTACACAGCTGAGCAAACAATAGGAAGCGCTTTTAGACCCAAAATTGGCTGGTTGACAGCTCGTCAACTCCACTTATCTTACTGTTCCTCATTCTCTCTTTCTCAGATTATGAAAAGAATAAGCACAGACACAGTTAATAACCATGGGTTAAGCATACAGAACAAATATATCATAGAGAACTCGCCGATTGGGTGACAGCTCATCACAATAATACAAGAGGGGGTTCTTTTTCCTCAGCGCGAGTTACTGGCACCTGTGCAAATAGGATGTGGTGACCTGATAAGAATATCGTCATTCATAACACAATTCCAAATACTAAACAAAGGGCAAAACTATACCAAAGCATTGTAAGATTACATGATATACAATTTATCTGCAAGAAAAAGACATTTTAAAATCACATCTTCACAATGAATGATGAATCTGCAAGCAAAACATCAAAATTTTCACAGAGACATATAAACACTTATAAAATAGTTATATATGTTATAACACCTTATAATTATATATATATATATATATATATATATATATATATATATATATATATATATATATATATAAAAAACAAAACTCAGTATTGTTTTGTAATGATTGCTTTCTAGGTGGTAGAGTAAGCGGTGCAATCGGGAAGAGGATACAACTGAAAATTCTAGTGGCTGAAGAACTTAAAGAAAAGATATCTGACTCAGTGACAGAGAAAAATGTCCCCTTTATGGCAAATAAGCCTCTTCCCCTGTGGCCATAAATAGCATTACTATCAATCCTTGGTGAAACTAGATTGAATTAGAGCATTATGGTAGCTCTATGTGATATGAGCGCCACCAAATAGCAAGGAAATGGAGTTTGAGACCACATACCCTGTAATGATCTTCCAAAAGATATGATCAAGTAAAATGCTAGTCTTGGCATTTTGAATACAAATGATGTGATGTGATCCAGAAGGTACGACATGTACGATAGGTGATTAGCTAAAGGAGAGAAAGACTGATGTTTTACTCATTGTGAGACAAAAGTAAAAGAGTTAAGATTGTGGCTTGCAGAAGAAAAAGATTTCGTAGTTACTGTTCCCTTCAGGAATGGAAAAAAATGGATTGAAAGATGTTGGAAAAGTCTGAACCTGTCTGGTTCGGCTGGGAGCACTTGAATTGTTTATTAAAAGGGGTAATTTACAATCAAATGTAAGTGACCGAGAAAGAAATTCTGGAGTTGCTGAGTTTGGCGTTCGTAAAATAAACATGAATGGAAGTATTGTTGAAATATGCGTGTAAAAAGGAAGCGATTGCGTAGACACTGGTGGTTGCTAAAGAGGAGTATTCATAGGCAAACTTAGGAAACTGAATTCTATCAAATTTGTTGATTTTTGAAGGATAAAAAGCTGGATATCTTGACACGGTGAGTCGATCTAAGGTGAAAAGGCAAGGTAGGCAAGAATGGGTAATACAGCAAGTGATTGTGAGCACGGTGGCTGTGAGATGAATAGCACAGGAATGAATCAAGGACCGCGTATTGTGTACAAAGGACTGTATATATCATTACAACTGAGTGTGGCACGAGGAAACCATCTAATTGTACTGCATGATTCAAAATTGTAAGAAAAGGATTGTAAAAGAGAGCTTTCAAGAGACTGTGAAAGTGTCTAGCTGCCTTGGTTGGTAAGAGCGGTTTATTTGTTGAGGCAGGTGATTTAATAATTTATATGTATGTATATATGTATGTATGTATATATATATATATATATATATATATATATATATATATATATATATATATATATATATGTGATTGTGTATTTGTATGCATGTATATGTGTATATATATACATATATATATAATATATATATATATATATATATATATATATATATATATATATATATATATATATATATTTGGATACGCTTATTACAGACAGGCAATTAAATTGCTGATTTTACTTTTGATCAAGTGTTCACTTCACACGCCATTTCTTAGTAAGTCAATTTTGGAAAATATTACTTGTTTTTCAATTCCGGAAATGCGTTTCATTACCTCGTATGGTGTTTTCAGTCGAGCTGTTCAAGGTCTGTTGAATTTAAAAATGCCAGAAAGCGTTTCTGTTAATTCCATGTTATGGCCAAATTAGAATCTCAAATAAATAAAGCAACGAACTTTTGGGAGGCTCTTTATTAGCGGATAGCAAACTGTAGAATTTGGGTCAAAATTAATGGTATACAGTATGCGTTAAACAGACTCAAATTCAAAATGGCAACTAAATCCCTAACCCTACTTAATAAAAATGTGCTATCTTGATTTAGTCTTTTGGCTGAAATACTTTTACTGTTTTGTGACTTTCATTTCAAGATTAATCATAGGCTTCAACAATCGTTTCGTAAGATTTAAAGTATCTTATATCATGAAAATATATATCTAATGATTCACTTAATATTATGATACTTGGCAATGGCTAAGAAAGATATTAGGTGATATATTCATTAACCAGTTATTCACTGAAGTGACACTGACACGACTGTGTAAGTCTGCTAGCTTCTTTACCTTTACTCTGTGAATTAGTTTAAAACATGACCCATCCGTTGAATAATTTTTAATACTACTTATGTTGTCAGGAAATATTGTTTGGAATTTGACTGTTCGTCGGTCTGTCAGTGCTTCGGCATCTATTTGAAATAGCATTACCTCATTAATACAATCTACCTATTTCTAGGGCACACATTACCTGATCATCAGACGCCTAGCACTTTTCTTTTGATGTACAGACGCATAATGGTATTTCAAAGCTTTCTGACTGTACTAAGGAGTGAAGGGAGGGCTTCATCATAGTTTTGCTTTATAGTATCATTTTTTCCTTCACTTTGCTACGGGCAACTACATACTGAAACAGATTGGGAGGTATGCTGTTTTGGCTGAAAGGCTTTGGAAGCCTTGGGTAAACAGCATATTCTTTTTCAATGAAACTCATGGAAAATATACACAAAGTTTCTACTGCAGTTGTTAGCTTAAGAAACCTGGGTGCCATGCCTTTACAAGCTCTTTGATCTGTAGACTAATCCCTTCCAACAGAACAAAATGGCAAAACAGCTCTCATCTAAACATAGCACCTTCAAAATTACAAAAAAAAAAAAAAAAAAAAAGAATACAGAACATCAATTGGAAAAGACACAGGAGACTGAAAAGGGCGTCAGCACAGAGCCCCACACCGGATTCCTGCACATTATCCCATATTTTGTCTAGAAAGTTCAACCACAGCTCAAAAATGGATGAGAGAGAGAGAGAGAGAGAACGCATCAATTTACCATTCCGATTTGCACGAGGTAAACACTTAAATTAACCTTCCAAACAAACCACTTTCAGTCTTTTCAATTCAGTCTTAATTATATCTACTTAACCAACGATAATCTGTTGGATGACTAAAACGCCCAAGAATAAACCCAGTTTTTCGTCTCAGCATAAAGCATCCAGAGAGCTTATCCCTCAGACTTGAAAATATATCCACCAGCTGTTCCAGCACATGACTTTTTGGAAGTTGGCGAAGGATTCTCTGTGAGGGAATGTGAAACGACTTAATTAAAGAGGACTTTTTCTCAGCGAAATGCCAAAAGCCTTGTTTGGGCTTTGTAGCCTGATAAGTATTACTCTCCGTTACTGACGCCAAAAGAATGACTCGGAGTTTTACATTTCCCTAATCAGTAATTCCTGGTAAAATTGGTGAAAGCTTTGAACCATCAACACAATCATATGTAGCCGACTCTGTTTTGAATTTGACATTTTAGTGTGCTACATACTTTATCAACATATATTTATCAACGATGACATAACATACGTATGTCTACTTTTGTATTCCATCCATCTATTTCCGCTCGATAAGTATACCAACACCAACACACACACCGACGCACAACACAACCACACAAGCGCATGTATATAACAAATATATTATATATATATATATATATATATATATATATATATATATATATATATATATATATATATATATATATATATATATATATATATATATATATATATATATACATATACAGTATATATATATACACATATACAGTATATATATATATACACATATACAGTATATATATATATACACATATATATGTATATACATACTGTATATATATAATATATATGTCGTAACAGATTTACGCAACCCTAGTCTCTCTGCGTGCTTGGATTATGAGCCAAATTCGCATACACTGAGGAGGGGGTGACCAGACCCAATAGGGGCCAGAGTGATGGGAAATTTTTGATGTGTTCGAGTCAGGAAAGGTCCAGGTAGTAGTTAGACTGGGCCTGGGGAGTACTTAGTGCCGGGAACAGAACACCTAAGATTTCAATCCCTTGCTGCTCCTATCACCAACTTTCGTGAGCTCTGGTTATTGCTTCTAGAATGTTCTTTCAGACATTCAGGTATGGTGGAAACGTGGGAAGAATTAGCATCTGTCCAGATCATGGCCGCTCTTCACGGCACTGTCGCTTTGAACTAGAACCCTTCTCTGGCCACAAGCAGCCAAAACCACAAGCAGTTTGCATGAGATCCAAAGGAAGCCATTCAGCTCATCCAGCCATAGTTGCAAAAGTGCACTTTGCCAGCAACCCCACGATACGTGTTATCTCGATAACCTCACCTCCTACACCACCATCTTGCCTAGTGAAAAATCTGCCCAGGGAAATAAACCGATTCATCATTGCAACATTTCAAGCTATAACCTCCTGTAGCTGATTTCAAATTGAATCTCATTGTGTAATTCCCGAACCAGTGGCTCTTTGATTGCGCACTCATTGTATATAATTCATTCTTTATTCTGGAAACCTAGTAGAGTTACATTTGCTGTTACCTTATCACAGTTTTACTTTATTAATAATTGTATGAGTGCTTTATCCTCATTTGCCATGCTATAACTGTTTTCAATAAAGTATAATTTTGTAATTAGAGTTTCCAGTGGCAACCTTTTTTCCCCAAAGTGCACTTTGCCAGGCAACCCCATGATACGTGTTATCTCGATAACTGCTCCTCTAACACCACGATCTTGCCTAGTGAAAAATCTGCCTAAAGAAGGCAACTGATTCATTATCACAACATTTCAAGCTATACTCTCCTGTAGCTGATTTCAAATTGAATCTCATTGTTTAATTCCCGAGCCAGTGGCTCCTTCATTGCACTCTCATTATATACAATTCATTCTTTATTCTGGAAACCTAGTAGAGTTGCATTTGCTGTTAATCTTATCACAGATTTACTTTATTAATATTTGTATGAGTGCTTTATCCTCATTTGCCATGCTATAACTGTGTGCAATAAAGTATAATTTTGTAATTAATCAGAGTTTCCAGTGGCGACCTTTTTTCCCCAGTAATCATGTGTAAACAACCTCATTCATGTGATTCTACTGATTATGTATTAGTCACGCTAAGTGGTTATGCAAGGTCTTAAGGTAAAATCCTTACTACATCTATCCCTTCAACTGACTTTGCAAATAACCATGTAGGCACGATTGGTAATAGGAGGTAGGTAAGGTGATCATTTATCAGTGTTGTATATGGAAAATATATTAGGTAGGATAGTGTCGAATAAGAGCATGCCTAAATCTAAATAAATTCAAAGTGAATGGTGAAACTGGATAGCTGCAGAGCGACTTTAAAATTCCTGCCCGCAAACTCTTCCCAAGTCAGTCATGGCAACGCGTTATCAAGTTAGGATTTACTTGACACCTTGCATGCCAGCAAGTAGTGCATGAAAATTGAATTTCTAGCTATATTAGCTTAGTGCATGTGACATGAGAGAAAGTGTGCACAACTTCCTCTCAGATTAGGAAACAGATTTTTTATCAGTCCACAGGACACAGGAATACCAGTACTGGTAACCCATCCACCTAAAAATAAGTCAAGCCACCCATAGTACTGACGTCCTCAGTTGCCTTGCCTCGTGCCCAAGAAATTCGTTCACGGAAAGAGTTACACTTAATTCCAAAATCCTTCGCTCATAGAGTAACCACTGTATCATTTGCATACCACTTACCTATCGAATTATTTGCATTTTCATTTGCATACTCAATATCATTAATTAAATTTGTCTCATAAATAAGATTGTTCTTTTGTTTTAGTGTAGCCAGGCATACATTCTTTGTTCTTTAAATGTATGCTATTTTACCTTAATTTATAGGAGGCATGTTTTGTTAATCACTGTTTGTAGGTCCCTTGCTGAATACAACTATTGTTTTACAACAGACAAGTTATAACATACCAAAATCCCAAAGTTATGTGTTAAACAAAATCTCTGGGGTAGCCCCTAAAATCATCAGCAAATATCTTTTTTAAGATGAGATTCATTTTACGCGTAGTGCTGTCACAATTTTAAGCACTCATGTCAACATTACTTGTGGTTACTCAGTGGGTGGGTGCTCAAGCCTTTTCATAAAAGAAAAGAACTGCAATCCAACCCAATTAACCTCTAAATTACAGAATGAACCTGGGTGTAAATTAAATGAACCTCAGTTGATTGAACTGTACCAAGCCATGGTTATTCCTCAAGACTTGCATAAGCAACACAAGCAATAACTGCACATTGAGTCCATATCTCCAAGCATGTTGACTAACATCACTTCGGCCAGGGTGACTGCAGACACCGATCCTGCAGACCCAGTCCGACTTCCTCCCTCAGAGTGAAAGGGAGTCCCCACCCTTATAGTTCTTAGGAACCAGCTGCCCACGAAAGTCATCCAAGGGATTTCTCCCTCACAGTGCCACCGATCAAGTGCACTAATGAACTGGAAATCCACCCAAAGTGTTTTACACTACTCATTGCAACGAGAAGAACAATTTCCAACATGAATTAGCTGTACAGCTAGAAGGAGCTCGAGTTGGGAACCTGACAGCACCACATTGCTGTCCAAGAAAAGTCCTGACAAGACAAAACTGGATCAACATTTAGAGTGCCACATCCCCAGCACCTGTCACACCTAATACCCCAAATCACTACTGCATCCAAGTCCCTGAGACCCAAGTTTTCCTCAACAACGAGCCAGATTTAGCTGGAAGAGGTTTAACGCACACTTAAACTACAGTACCACAGAGATGGAAAGGGCCATTCCAGCAAAGCATCACCAAGGTTAAGGGACAATTTCCACCCTCCACATGCTGGATACACCCTAACCTAAAGGGAACATGTTGGTGAAAATTAAGAAACCATAACGGGGAAGGCATATCAAATTATACTGGAGAAATGGAGACAATGGTGTACAGGCACAGCTAGAAATCAGCCACACCTGGGATGAAACAGGAAAGACCCAGGAAGACACTGGCTCAAAGCCCTGGAATGCAAGAAGAATACGAGGACCTGTTCAACGGGATGATGCTGGTGGATTTCTTCCAAGAACAATGCCCAGAGGAATCCTAGCTGTATAGAAGGACGATAAGAAAGCCCAGACAAGACATGGAAGGCTGTCGTTTTACAACAAACTCTAACCCCAGAAACCTTCCACACTGTCTTCCAACATGTCTATCAACTCACTGATACCACCCAGTCATTTTGAGTGCCAGTTCATGGCTGCAAGAATGGGCTGCACTTTTGCAAACCTCCAGTATGTAACCACTGCCAGATGGAATTCAGGGCCTTGTGCCACTTTAAAGGGGGAGCTACAAAAACACCCTCCACATGCTGTTCAAGAAGCCCACATGGCTGAAGTTAATCCACCATCCAAGGCAAAACTCACCACCCACTGGAGACCACAGCCAGACAAGCACATTCAAAAGGGCCCTGCAAAACTAAGAAATCCCACCACACTATAGTGCCTGATATCCTAAGACCCAGGCTTCACAGACACTGGCAAACCCCAAGCATGTCCACATAATCAGTGCCATGTCCAACAGGCATGATGCTGGTGGATTTCTCCACCCAGAGACCCTCTGTACTCAGGTAGTCACAGTGGCAACACTAAGCAGCTCTAGACATACATGGAAGGCTGGCTCGTTTTACTGACTGGAAACCTTCCATCTGTCTTGCAACATGTCTCACGAATGCATAGTGCCACCCAGACAAGAAGAGTCATTGGGGGTTGACTTAAGAACGAGGGTTTTACTCCAAACCCTCCTCCAGTCACGACGCACGCCATAAAAGTGGACATTCAGAAGCAACAAGTTGGTAAAGGGGGAGCTTCCAAAAACACCCTTCAAGTTCTGTTCAGAAGCGAGACCACCTCCATCCATGTCCTCCCAACCCCCTCCACTGCACAGCCAGACAAGCACAATGAAAAAGGCCCTGCAAAAACTATGGTGATCCCACAGACGGGAATAGTGCCTGATATCCTGCGTGCCCACAGCACGGCAAACCACCTTCTGCATGTCCAGAATAATCAGTGAAAAGTCCGCTGAGGCAACTAAAGCTTGAGTCCTCCTCTTCACGAGAGGAAGGGTACCAGGTAACAGTTCACACTTTTAACGTTAGTTTAACCAGACCACTGAGCTAATATGGACACTCCGTCAGGCATCTGCCTCATTGAAGGATTACGACAAGTGCCAGCCAAACCAATAATTTAATTAAACCTAGTGACATATGTTTATCTAAGAACGAGGGTTAATTAGGAATATATTATAAAGGTTCATGAATCTTATATTTTATCATAAATTAACAAATTTAAGGAATTTTAAATATTAAAAATGAAAATTTGTCATTTTAGGACAGACCACCTTAAGGATGTCCTCCTAAATAAAATGACTCCACTGCCTGGCTACCTTTAAAATGAAGGCAGCAACTGTTATTTGTAGTTACAGACGGGAATAGCACCATGCTGGACGGGGTTACCCAGCCAACAAGACCACCTTCTGCCTGTTTAGAATTACCAAAGGAAAAGGCACTTGCAGTCAACAACTAAAGCTGAAAACCTCCCTCTCACGAGAGGAAGATGGAAACTTCCTCCTCAAAACGAAAGGAAGTCGACAAGAAAATTTCTCCTCTTCATGAAGGAAATGTTCCCATTTCAGATGTAAGACATGCAAAATAAAAGGGCACTCCACAAATTGGTCAGGATGGCCCTGCAAGCAATGCACACCTGTCACCACAACCAGAGACATTCCTGGAGGCTTTGACCTCCCCTGGGATAGTACTCTCTGTCTCAGCCCAACTAAAGGTCACCCAGGGGCTGGGCACCCCCGGGGCTCCTCATCAGGCACTCCTGACATAAAATCTCTGCTGGTGCCATTCTCCGTCCATCTCGGACATGGAGCAGTTACCAGAATTAACCCCTGTGCCTGGCCTTGCCAGTGCCAGCGCCAGATCACATCACTGATCTTCCTTCAGGAGATCCACCCAATTTACTAGTTAGTCATTGCCAATTGCGAGCCTCCCGCACCCAATAATCCTTCTTCCTCGTCACCTCAGTCCTCAGAGGATGAACCTTTGGCAGACCTCCTGTTACAACTCTGGTTGACCAGGAACTATCCTGCCGAGACACAGACGCTGGCACCGCCCTTGCTTCGGTTGTCGAAGCAGCTGGAGTAGGGGGCCTTCCGGTAGCCTCTAGTATTACCCCTGACTTCTCTCCCAAAGGCACTCCTGCGCCTCTCCCTGAGTCGGTGCCTCCATCACCTCTGGGGAACTTTGCAAGTAAACCTTGGTGAAACCCAAAGAAGAAGAGAAAGGGGTAGAAAACATCCAATTAAGTCTATTAGAGCCACAAGCTCTCCTTGGCATAGTGCCTTCCATCACAGAGTGATCCTGGCACCTACCCTGAGAGGTAGCCTGAGTGGTCTCTGATCTGGTAAACCCCTGACTAACATCCTAGACAAGATGTTGTAAAACTGTATTAATCTTGTAATTTTAATGAAAATAATTTTGTTACGGCTGCAGCTATAAAATTTTGTCCTGTATATCAAAACCATTGAGCTCCTTTGGCACTCTTGGCACAGTGCCTCATTTATTAGAGTATATGAGGCGCCGCAAAATCCAGAGAAAGTTGCCTGGGTACCTCTCTCATGCGTTCTACTACTACCAAGTTGAATAATATGTAATGAGTTAAGACCTGCCCTCTAGCCTCACAAGCTGAAGGACACTCCCAACCCACTCGTACATTGAGTTGCATTCATTAACCCCTCAGGTAGCATGTTCTTTTTAAAATGTTTTGTATTTATCATAGCATAAGAACTTTTGTTATTTGTAATAGTACTGCAAGTAGTTAAATCATTGTCACTTACACTGGTGCTGTGGCAGCCTGATCATAAGTCATGTTAATGATAATGTGCAGCTGTAATTTTAAGTGTTGTTAGGAACGCATTTTACTGTCGTCAGAGACAGATAGCTAAGTACCTGCAGACATCTCTGAGTTAGTATTAGGCACCTTAAGTTAAGTAAGCTAGTGAATTCATGTTCCCTCCTAGAAGTTAGGTAGATCACCTTAGTTATCTTCACTGCATGGGCAACAGCTATTAAAGGGAAGGGATTGACGTAAATGAGAATGACGACTTATTCTAGTGCAGACCTTCACGCCCGAAAGGGAGTGGAATGTCTGCTTAAAGTGGTAGCTGCAACAGATTTACACCACCGTCTCTCTGCATACTTGGATTAAGAGCAAAATTCACATACGCTGATGAGAGGGTGACACAGACCAAATACGAGTCAGAGTGTTAGGGAATTTTTTGTGTGAGAGTCAGGAAGGTACAGGTAGTAGTTGGATTGGGCCCGAGGGAGTGCTTAGCGCTGGGAACTGGATGCCCCAGATTTTAATCCCTTGCTGCTCCTATCTCCAACTTTTTGGCATGAGAACTGAAACCTATAAAGCAGGTCAAGACTTTGTTCCTCTTAGCCTGTGTTTACATGAGAACAGACTTGCTGTCCAGCATCTGGTCCAATGTGCCCAAAAATGCCATTCACTGCACTCATCCCTACTTTGCCATAAGCAGTTGCAAAAGTGCACTTTCCCATAGTTGCAAAAGTGCACTTTCCCAAGCAACCCCACAATACATGTTCTCTCGATAACCTCGCCTCCTACACTACCATCTTGCCTAGTGAAAAATCTGCCCAAGGAAGGCAACTGATTCATCATTGCAACTTTTCAGGCTATAATCTCATTGTATAATTCCCGAGCCAGTGGCTCTTTGATTGTGCACTAATTGTGTATAATTCATTCTTTATTCTGGAAATCTAGTAGAGTTACATTTTCTGTTGATCTTATCAGTTTTAATTTATTAATAATAATTGTATGAGTGCTTTATCATCATTTGCCATGCACAACTGTGTGCATTAAAGTATAATTTTGTAATTAATCAGAATTTCCAGTGGCAGCCTCCCCCCCATTCATGTGATTCTACTGATCACGCTTTAGTTACGATAAGTGGTTATACAATGTCTTAAGGTAAAATCCCTAATACATCTAACCCTTCCCAACCCAATAAAAAAAATAAAAAATAAAAAGAGAAACAATAAAAAAATTAAAAAAATAAATAAATAAATAAAATAAATAAATAAAAAAACGAACACAATAAAATATAAAAAATACATATAAATAAATAAAATAAAAAATAAAAATAAATAAAAAATAAAAAATAAAATTAAATAGTTAAATAAATACATAAATGAAAGTAAATAAAAATAAAAAAATAAAAAATAAATAAATAAAAATAAATAAATGAAAATTAACAATTAAAAATTATATAAATAAAATTAAATGAAATAAAAATATATATGTAAAAATAAAATGAATATTTAAAAATAAATAAATATAAATAAAATAAAAACAATTAACTAAAATAATTTATAAATAAAAATAAAAATAAATAAAAAATAAATAAATACAAATAAATAAATCAAATAAAAACAATTAAATAAATAAAATAAATAAATAAAAGTAAACATAAAACATAAATAAATAAAAATTAAAAATTAAAAATTAATATCAATATATAAATAAATTAAATATAGTAAATAAATAAATACAAAACAAATAATTAAAAATAAGGAAATACAGAAAATAAATAAATAAATAAATAAATAAACACATGTAAATAAAAAAATTGATAAAAAAATTAAATAAAAAAAAAACAAATAAAAATTACAATTAAGTAAAAATAAAAAATAAATGAATAAATAATAAAATGAATAAATGAAAATATAAATAAAAAGAAATAAATAAAAATAAATAAAACTATATAAATATAAATAACTAAATAAAACTATATAAATACATAAATAAATGTATAAAAACTTAACAAAAAATAAAGAAAATAAATAAAATAAAAATATAAATAAAAAATAAAAATAAAATAAAAAGATAAAATAAAAAAATACATAAATATAGAAAAAAATAAAATTAAACCCACAAAAAATTAAAATAAATAATTTATAAATAACACATAAAAAAATAAAAATAAATAAATATATAAAAATAAATAAATAAATAAATATATGCATAAAATCAAAAAAATAAAAATAAAAAATACGAATAAATAAATATAAATAAAATAAAATAATATTAAATAACAATACATAAATATAAACAACAAAAATTAATAAAAAATTAAAAATTAAATAACAGAAAAATAAAAAAATATGTAAATAAAAGAATTAAATAAAAAATAAACAATTGACAATAAATAAATAAATAAAAATAAACAAATAAAAATAAATAAAATACAAAAATAAATAAAAATAAAGCTAAATAACTAAAAATAAATAACAATAAAACAAATAAATAAAAATCAATAAATATAAATAAAAAATAAAAATTAATAAATGAAAATTAACAAATATATAAATAAAAATAAATAAATAACAATAAATAAAAGATAAATAAATAAATAAATAAAATAAAAATAAATAAATATAAATAAAATAAAATAATAAATAAGCAAATAAAAAGATAAAAATAAAAACGATATAAATAATAAAAAATAAATATAAATAAATTAATATATCAGTAAAAAATAAATAAATAATTGACAATACGAAAATGAATAAATAAAATAAAAATAAATTAATTAATAAATAAAATATATACAAATAAATAAATAAAATTAATTAAATAAAAAATAAAAATTACATAAAAATTAAACGAAAATAAAAATAAAAATAAAATAAATACCAATAACTAACAATAAATAAATAAAATAAAAATAAATAAATAAATGAGTCAAAAATAAAAATTTATAAATAAAAATTTTAAAAATTAACAAATAAAAATAAATAAAAAAAAATTAAAAATAAATAAAAATACACGATAAACAAAAATAAAAAAATTATAAATAAATAAAAATTAATGAATAAAAATAATATAAATAAAAATAAATATTTAAGTATAATAAAATAAAAATAAATAAAAAATAAAAATAAATAAAAATAAAAAAATAAAAATACAAAATAAACATGAATAAATAAAAATAAATACATAAAATTAAATAAATAAAAATAAATTAATGAAAAAATAAATTAATGAAATAAATAAAATTAATAAAAAATGAATACATATATAAATAAAATAAAATTAAAAAAATTAAAAATGAATGAATAAAAATAAATAAATGAAATAAAAAAAAATAAAAATAAAAAATACAATTAATAAAAATAAAATAAAAAATTAATATATAAAATATATAAATAAATAAATAAAAATAAATCAATAGAAAGTTAAAAATATAAATAAATAAATAATTATTAAAAACAAAAAAATAAAATAAAAAAAAAAAAATAAAAATAAATTTCAAAAATAAAATATCCAATACAATAAAAAAAAAATAAAAGAAAATAACCTAAAAATAGATAAAAATAAAAAAAATTAAAATTAATAAATAAAAAATTAAAATATATAAATAAAAGTAAAAAACTAAAAATAAATTAACAAATACAAATAAAAATAAAAATAAAAATAAAAATCAATAAATAAATTAGGAAATAAAAATATAAAAATAAAATAAAGATAAATAAAAAATAAAAATAAATAAAAATAAAAATAAGTTAAAAATAAAAATAGATAAAAAAACTAAAATAAATGAAGATAAAAAAAAAAAATAAACAATAAATAAAAAATAAAAATACATAAAGATGTATTATAAATAAATAAAAATAAAATAAAAAATTAATAAAATTTTTAAAAATTTAATACATAAAAATAAATGAATAAAAATATAAAAATAAATATATGGAAATAAATATAATTAAAAAATAAATAAGAATAAATAAAAAAATAAATAAAAAAGTAAAAATAAATTAAAATAAATAAATATAAAATAAAAATAAATAAAAATAATCAAAAATTCATAAATAAATAAAAATATAAATAAAAATAAGTAAAAACTGATAAAAAATATAAAAAAAATAAATTAATAAAATAAACAAAAAGACTAGATACAAAAATAAAAAAAATAAATAAAAATTAAAAAGCAAAAAAATAAAAATAAAAATAAAAAATGAAATAAAATAAAAAAATAAAAATACATAAAATTAAATAAAAAGTACATAAATAAAGAATAAAATTAAATAAAAATAAATCAATAAAAATAAACAAATAAAAATAATTAAATTAAATAACAATGAATATAATTAATAAATAAGATTAAACACAAATAAAAATAAATAAAAATAAATAAAATAAAAATAAATAAAAATATAAAAATATAAAATAGAATTAATAAAATAAAACAATATAAATAATAAATAAAGTAAATAAAAAATAAAAATTAATAAAAAAAAATAAAAATAAACAAAAAATCCGTAAATATATACATAAAAATAAAAATAAATACATAAATCAAAAAATAAAAATAACAATAAATAAAAATTAATAAATGAAAATAAAATACATAAATAAATAAAAAAAATAAAAAATAAAATAAATAAATAAAATAAAAAATAAAATAAATAAACGAATAAAAATATATAAATAAAAATAAATTAAATTAATAAAAATACAAATTAATAAATGAAAAAAATAAAATACAAAAAAAAAATAAATTAAAAACCGACAAATAAAATAAATACAAATAAATAAAAATAAATAAATGTAAATATAAATAAAAAATTAATAAAAATAATTAAATAAAAACACAAAAAATAAATAAACAAATATATTAATACAACAAAAACAAAAATACATAAATAAAATATAATACATAAAAAATAAAATAAATAAAAATAAAAAATAAAAATAGAAAAAATAAAAACAAAAATTAAATAAAAATAAAAAAATAATGAATAAAAACAAAAATAAAAATAAATAAAGATAAAAATAAAAACAAAAATAAATAAAGAGAAATAAGTAAATAAAAATAAAATAATAAAAAATAAATAGATAAAAATAAAAATTAACCAGTTAAAAAATAAAAAATAAATAAAAGTAAATAAATAAAAATAAACAAAAATAAAAATAAATAAATAAATAATAAAAAATAAAAATAAAGCAAAAATTCAATAAAAGTAAATAAAAACAAATAAATAAAAATACAAAAATAAAAAATAATTAAATAGAAATATATAAATAAATTAAAATAAAGAAATCAATAAATAAAAATAAATAAAATAAAAAATTAAAATAAAGAAAAAATAAAATAAATAAAAAATAAAAAATAAAAATAAATAAAAAATAAAAATATAAAATAAAAATAAATAATTAATAAATAAAATAAAAATAAAAAGTAAATAAATAAAAAATATAAAAATAAACAAATATAAATATAAATAAAATAAAAAAAATAAAAAAGTTAAATAAAAATATTTTAAATAAACACGAAATAAATAAATAAAAATAAATAAATACAAATAAATAAATAAATAGAAAGAAATAAAATATAAATATAAAAAAAAAAAAAAAAAATTAAAAATGAAATATATAAAAATAAAAATAAATAAATAAATAAAAATACATAAATAAAAATACATAAAATAAACAAATAAAAATTAATAAATCCATAAAAATTAATAAACTAAAAATGAGCAAATAAAAACAAATAAAAAATAAATAAAAATTAATAAATAATTAAATGAAAAACTAATAAAATAAAAGTAAATTAATAAAAAATATAAAATAAAATAAAAAAGAATAAACAAATAAAATAAGAATAAATAAAATAAAAATAAAAAAATTAATAAAAAATATGAATAAATATAAAAAATAAACAAATAAATATAAATAAGTCAAGAAATAAAATAAGTAGATCAATAAATAAAAGTAAATAAGCAAATAAATCAAAACAAGTAAATAAATAAAAAAATAAAAATAAATAAAAACAAATAAGTAAACATAAATAAAAATAAGTACACAAATAAATAAAAATAAATATATAAATAAAATTAAATACATAAATAAAAATAAAATAAAAAATTAAAAAAAAAAATAAATAAAAAAAAAATAAAAATAAATAAAATTTAAAATAAAATAAAAATAAATAACAATAAATTAATAAAAATACATTAAAATGTATAAATAAAAATAAATTAAAATTAAATATATAAAAATATAAAAATAAATGCATAAAAATAAATAAATCTATATAAATAATAAATAAAATAAAAATAAAAATAAATATAAAAATAAAAATATTAAAAATAAAATAAAAATAAATAAAAATGAATAAATAAATAAACAAAAGTAAAAATAAATACAAATAAAGACATATAAATAAAAACAAGTAAATAAAAATAAATTAAATCAAATAAAAATAAATAAATAAATAAAAAAAAGAAATAAAAATACAAACTAAAGAATAAAGAAATAAAAATAAATAAATATTCATAAAAATGAATAGAAATAAAAATAAATAAATATAATTAAAAAATAAATAAAAATTAAATAAAAATATAAATAACAAAAATAAATAAAAATAAAATACAAATGAATAAATATAAATATAAATAATGTAAAGGAAAAATTAAATAAAATTGAAAATAAAAAAAATTAAAAATACATGAATAAAAAATACAAAAATAAATAAATAAAAATTAAATAAAAATAAAAATAAGTAAAGAATGAAATATATAATAAATACAAATAAAAATAAAGAATTTTCAAAAATAAAAATATGTAAATAAAAATAAGTAAATAAAAAATAAATAAAAATAAATACATAAAAATAAATTAATAAAAATAAATAACTAAAAATAAGTAAATAAGAAGAAATAAATTTAAAAATAAAAATAAAAATAAATTAAATAAAAATAAATTAATCTTCTTATTCGTTTTAACGTGCCTTTTTTTTCCCCATTTTTATATGGGGTAAGCACGATGCCTTCTTTTGAAGGACTGATTTGGGGATGGGGTAGGCCGTAGCCTCGATCGGCTGCCCTGCCTGACATTGCTTAGACCCCGGTCATGAATGTGTACATGTATTGTACCAAATCCCCAGCTCCCTTTCTCCCAGCAGCGAGGAGAACTGGGCGGGTAGGTTGACAGTTCGAGACGTGTAAGGTGTCTTATGTTTTTAGAAGATGTTGGAGTGGCTTTGTTTATGTGTGTAGTAGTCTGTAACACCCATTTGCTTTCAGCAAACCTATCCATTGATTACATACGTAATCCCGGGGTGTCTACAAGGATAGCAAAGTGTCCGCCTTCTCTGACCGGTCGGCTGCAGGGATTGAACCCTCGCCATAGACTTCTATGAAATCTCAGGTTGCTGCTTCTACCAACCGAGCCATCGTGGCTCCAAATAAAAATAAATTAATAAAAACCAATAAAAATAATACATAAATAAAAAATAAAAATAAAAATATATAAGCAAATAAAAATAATATAAAGATAATTGAAAACAAATAACTAAAAATAAATGTCAATAAATAAATAAAAACAAATAAATAAAAATAAGTCAATAAATAAAAAAATATGTAAATAAATAATTATAAAAAATAAAAATAAGTAAAATGCAAGTAAATAAATAAAAAATAAATATAAATACATAAAATTAAATAAGTAAAAATAAATAAAAAAAAAAAATTAAAAATATAAAAATAAATATATAAATAAAAAATAAATAACAAAAAATATGTAAATAAAAATAAAGAAATAAAAATAAATGAAAATACATGCATAAAAATAAACAAGTAAAAATAAATATATATATATATATATATATATATATATATATATATATATATATATAATATAAAAATAATATAGATAAATGAAAATAAATAAAAAAAAAAAATATAAAAATAAAAAAGAATAAAAATAAAAAAATAAAAATAAATAAAAATAAATATACCAATAAAAATAAATAAAAACTAATAAAGCAAATAAAAATAACTAAAAATACATAAGTAAAAATAAATTAAAATTAATTAGTAAAAAAAAATGAAAATAAAAATAAAAATAAAATATATATATAAACAAAATATTAATACAATAAAAAATAAAATAAAAATAAAATAAAATCAATAAAAATAAATACATAAAAGTAAATAAATAAAATAAATAAAAATTAATAAATAAAAACAAAAATAAATACAAACAAAAACAAATATATAAAAATATATAAATAAAAAATAAAAAATACATAAAAATAAATAAAAATTAAAATTAATACATAAATAAAATATAAATATATAACTAAATAAAATAAAAATTAAAAAATAAAATACAAAAGAATAATTAAATAAAAATAAATATATAATACATGCATAAAAATACATAAATAAAAAGTAAATAAAAATAAATAAAAATAAATAAATAAAAATAAATAACTAAAAATAAATAACTAAAAAAATAATAAATAAAAAATAATAAAAAATTAATAAATAAACAAATAAAAATAAAAAGATAAAAAATAAAGATAAATAAAAATAAATTAAAATAAAAATAAATTAGTAAAAATACATGCATAAATAAATATAAATATAAATAAAATAAATAAAAATAAAAATAAAAATAAATTAAATTAAATAAAAAATAATTAAATAGATAAAATAAAATATATGAAAATAATATAAAATAAATATAAATAAAAATAATTACTAAAGTAAAAATAAGTCAATAAATAAATAAGTAAATAAATAAAAATAAATAAAAATGACTCAATAAATATAAGTAAGTAAAAATAAGGAAATAAATAAATAAGATAAATACGTAAATAAATAAAGTGAATAAATAAAAATAAGTAAATAAAAAAATAAAAATACATGAAAATAAACAAATAAATACAAATAAATAAAATTAAATAAAAAATAAAATAAAACAAAAAATAAAAATAAATCTAAATACGTAAATTAATAAATAACAAAAGAATAAATACATAAAAATAAATAAAAAATAAAATAAAAAATAAATAATAATCAATATCAAGTAAAAAATGAAAAAATAAAAAATACATAAAAAATGAAAGGATAAGGAGTAAAATAAAAAAGAAAAATTTTAAATAAAAAATAAAAAATTAAATAAAATAAATAAAAATAAAAAAAAATACGAAACAAAAAATAATAAAAAATAAATTAAATAACTATAAAAAATAAAAATAAATTAATTAGACAAATAAAATACATATATAATTAAATATACAAATACATAAATAAATAAAAAATATGTATATATTATTTATATATATCGTATATATATTTTGAGAGTATTACTTTACAATGCCAAAATGAAAACACATATATTTTCATATATATTCCATTCATCCCTTCAGCCCGTTAGCTAGAAAATCAAACTTAACGGCGGCTGGAGGAGACGCCATTAAGGGGGGATGAACTTATGTAGGCCTAACCGACATATCACCTGATTTGGGGGAAAACGTACCGACTTCTTAGCTCCAGCATCGTACGATGTTTTGGGGGGTTAGATAGCCGTTGGGGACAGAAAGACTAGTCAGGACCTAAGTGGGCTACTATGCTGACCCTTAAAGACTTAGCTATAAGACCTATTCACTTACGACCTTTGGCTGGCTGTTCACTGCTTTCAGATCGACGATGTCCTGTGCACAACCCAAAAAAAAATCGAATGAGATGTCCCGCGACCTGGCCGCTCACACGCACTCCTTCGCAGAACGCCAAAGCATCAAGTTGGAGCAGCCCTTCTTCTCTTCAAGTTGGCACGGCTCGCAAGACTCCTGTGGCCGAAATTCGTCTTTTGCAGTGAGCTCAATGCACAGAAGGAATCAGGTACGTCTGGAAGCACTCAGTCTAATGCCAGTATCTTTCTCTCCTCGTGAATTTCTCTCCATTCTCAGTATTTCCAATTTTTCATTCTCCTAAACAAAGCCCCTTTGTTCAATCAGACCTAGCAAGCCCATTTGCCCTCATGACTTGTCCTAAGCTCAAATTAAATTAGTTCAGTGATAATTAGATCATTCCCACCATAGTGTTACCATGTGCTAATAAAATCTAATTTATCAATTCCTCCATCGTGCATAAGTAATTTCATGTGAGAGAAAATCATTGTATTTAAATGCTAACCTGGAACTCTCTTCCAGAATCCTGTTATCTGGCTCTTGGAGTGGTCTGCCGCTGCCTTGTGAACCAAAATAGCTTAGACGTTAACCGCCATTCTGCCACGTGCAAGAGTCTTCTGATTGTGCAGTCCCGGGGAACTAGACAGTTCCCCCCTTAGGAATCCAGTTGTGTTAACCACCGAAAATCTTTTAACCAGTCTGCATTAAAGTCATCAGAACGTCGAACTATTTCAGGGCGGTAGCCTTTTCAGATTCAGCAATTTGCTACGTAGTGTCTACCTTTTACTGCACCTTGTGAGTGCTTGCTTGCTAGTCAGTCAGCCCTTAAATATTAATTTCCTGATTGCTTCTTTTGTAAATAAATTCAGTTTAAAGCATTCACTGGTTATAATTTACCAAGGCGACCTCCAATTCTCTGTTTACTTAGATGTGATATCAAGGTAAGTCAGTTTACTCATAAAATTTATCGCTTACATTCTGAGCACTTTGTGTTGGCCTTCAAGGCAGCTAATTAAAAAATCCATTTTCATTCTTTCAACCGGCCTCGGAATGTAACTAATATATATATATATATATATATATATATATATATATATATATATATATATATATATATATATATATATATATATATATATGTGTGTGTTTTCATTTTGGCAGTCTAGAGTAATACATACACTATCAACAAATACTTATCTAAGATGACATCTCTATTTTTTTTATTTTTTTTATTCCATCTGTATATTTTTGCTTCTTATTCACGTACACCAACACCACCACCACACACACACATACATACACTCAACTAAATATAAATGTGGTTAAAAAATATAACAAATTCAATTTCCAGAGGATCCAGATAATGGTTTACCATTAAAACATTTAAAGACAAAGCTCAACCGTATTTCTTATTTTACATTTATTTTTACTTAAAGTTATTATTAGGTTGTAGTCAAAACTGTTTCCGCTTCCCTATGTAATTACCTTTTTTTTAAGTGACACGACTTATTGGAATTCCTTGGTACTTTCCACCAGTGTTTTATAACATAATATAACACAGGGATATTTCAGATATTTGGTATATTTTTTATAATGGCTCATTTGATTAAGCTGAATTCTATCACTACCGATTCATGAATTTATTTTAATTTTGAAAGGCAAACCTTGTTATGGTTTTCCCTTGATGGGATTTGGGGGTTTATGCTTGAAGGGAAGTAACTACAACCAGAGATAGGCTATAATGTTTCATATTTTTACTTATTAAATCTGCTTACTTTAAGGTGAATTAAACTGGGCTTACATTTACTTCCCTGTAAGCAGTTCAGATGCTGGGTAGTTTCACGCCATCAAGAGAAGCATGTTGAAAATCATTTTTTTTCAGTCGGAAATACTAGAAAAGTATATCGAGTGAAAACTCTCTACTTCATGTTTCCAATCCCTCAGATAACTGGAAGACATTCATACAAATACAACCACAAATACACACACACACATATATAATTATATATATATATATATATAATATATATATATATATATATATATATATATATATATATATATATATATATATATATATATATATATATATATATATATATAATTATGTATATGTAAATATATACATATATATATATATATATATATATATATATATATATATATATATATATATATATATATATATATATATATATATATATATATATATATATTTCAACGAGGGAACCTCTTCCTCGCCAACCCTCCTATCACAATTACAGTAAAATAAAGCATAAGAGTAAATATTTAAACTTCTTGTGAATTCATAATAAATAAAGAAGCTGTGGTAAATAATATGGATCTTTTGAGCTCTCTCTCACCCATCCCTTGGGTTAGGCTTTAACCTTCCTACGACTGAGTGGTCTGCCCGAGGACTTAATTCCAGGTGCGGTCCTACGGAGATTAATCCTTGCCAGCGTGGAGTGATTCACAAGAGAAAGTGAGCTAGCCCGTAGCCACTGGCCCACTTGCTGGCGCCATAACATCTGGGCATGAGTGACCTCGCTAGGTGGCCTGCCCACCAAACGCCACGAGCAAGCCCTCCATAGAAAATGGAGTGTACCAGCGAAGACAACGCCACCTGGATGGAGCGGAATCTTAATCCTCTGACGTTGCAAAAGCGTGCTGCGCAAGCAGATCGACCTCAGAGACGTTGGATGACCTATCCAGGACACTTACAGTCCTCTTGCTCCCTTCGAGCTGCCCCTTGCTTTCCCCACGTGGCTGGTCTAGAAGCCCGAGTTACTTTTGTGGTGACTCCCTTCATTATCACTCTCCATTGCTGGCGCCTTTAGAAGAGGAACCCCCATCTCACGAAGAAGGTAATGTACCTGAATTAAGATTCTCTCACTATTTTATTTTCTTTTCTCACTGCGATTTACCTCAGCGAGACCTGTGTTCATAAGTGAAGTGCGTAACACAGTAACGTAAGTGTATTAACCAGTGTTGCAGGATTGAGTTGCTTGGCACTATAAGTGCAACCCCCTTGGCTCCCTTTGACTACGCTGTCGACTTTTTAGTAATCATTGCATTCTCAATTGCAGACAGGAGTGCTTGCTGTGGAACTATCTCATCATCTTGGGTGTGCATAGTGGCCTAACCCCTGTATCTCCCATTGTGGTGCTCTCTCAAGTGGGGGGGGCACCCCCTTGCATATCATCGTGGATCTTTCATCTACTGTATAACTGACTGGTCAACAGGACTCTGTTCACCTGTTCATTATCCTTTCCCATCCTTCCGATTAATTAATTACATGAACCCTAAGCATTTACCTAGTCAATCCTTCATTTGAAGAAGGTCTTAAGCCAACATTTTCTAATAAGCTTTAGTCTGAACCCAGACCTACAGTAGAAGTTAGATGCTACTACCGGCCCCCCTCCATGGTAAGTGCCGTGAATCTCAGTTAAAATAATTCTGTGGCCTTAATTCAGCCAAGTTGGCCTCTGGGCCAGATCAAAACCATATCATTATGTTATAATAGGTCTCAACATTACTATACAAATATGCAGGTTCAAAATCACTAATTATTTTCTGGATATGTAAGGAGGTTCTAATATATGCATTAAGTAATCATTCACTAAATGGACACTGGCATCTATAAATTTCGGCATATGTATATACTGTATATATATATATATATATATATATATATATATATATATATATATATATATATATATATATATATATATATATATATATATATATATATATATATATATATATATATATATATATATATATATATACATACATATAATTGTATAGATATGTATAAACATACATTATATATAGATATGTATAAACATACATTATATATAAATATGTATATATACATATATACACATCTACATATATATTTATAAATATATACACTATATATATGTATATTATATACTTTTGTATACATACATATATACATATGTATATATTTATATATACTTTTGTAATACATATGTATATATACATATATATTTAAATATACATTTATTTATGAGTGTACATTGATTTATATACACATATGTAGCTTTTAATCAAGTTAACTGAAACACTGCGCTTGAGTATGTAGATCCAACTGTTTGAATAAAAGACTTTGCTATATAACACGAAAAATCTCTTAGAATATCAGTTTATTTAAATTTGCAAAATTTCAGAATTTACTCGGACACTAAGACAACCTGCATTTCAGTCTGTGGTATAACACACACACACACACACACACACACACACACACACACAACAGATTGCACTGAAACGAAAAAAAAAATAGCCAAGTCTTTTTCCAATGCGATGGTAACATAAGGTGAAGACCATCCTACATACCATTTTCCTTTGTCCGGAAAAGGACAAAAGTTTTAATGAAAGGGAAAACGGGGAAGGAAAGAAGTACTTTAAAATGGGAGTTACGCATGAAAACCCTATGGCTTTCTAAAATAATGGGGACGTTTCACAAAGAAATCTGTAGACGAATGTCACGCTTCTCTTCCCCAGTTTGCTCTTTTGTCAAAGAAAACTGATGTGTATAAGGCTAAATAATCTCATCCAAAGGCTACATCGATCATTTTTTATTATTTTATGTCTTCCGATTACATGGTAAAATTCTTTAGCGCCCAAGTACTGAATTTTTCCGTCATTCTATCTTTCTTAAACATCACGGGTGTGGTAACATGCTTTTGTTGAAGGTAACCTGTTTTCTAGCTATTTTGCTATAGAGAATATGAGAATCTTTTCTTAAAACACAAAAGAGTAATTTTTTAATATGCACGGATATCTATATAGAAAGCACATTTCTCGATTCAAAATAAGGTTCATTTACCTTGGCAACAGACAGATACATTTTCCATAAAAGAACAGTCTTACAATTCAATCAATAAAAATTTTAAAAACCAGACTAACCGTGAATTAATACCTGTAGTGATGTGTGAAATAATACATTTTTTTGAAGAAGAAATTCATAAAAAAAGAAATGTCAGGAATCAGTGAGTACGGATGAACTAAATTCATGAAATGCAACATAACTATATTCTGGAGAATGAAAAAGGATGAAACATTGGGAAAATAGGAAAAAAAAAATAAAGCAAAATATTCTAACGAAGTGGCAGTAACCATTGAATGAGCTGCCTTCACGGTCACAAAGTGGAAAATGGCGATATTTTTAATTCAATAATAGGTTTCCAAAAGAAATACACATACTCAGCCACGCCCGCCCTCGTATCTTTCTTGGGACTTAGTCGCCTAAATTCAGAGGGTCCAAACCAAGTCCTTTACGCTGTTTAGAAAATGTTACCAAATGACGCTCCTTGTAGGGAGGTTCCCTGAATCTTATATCTTCATATTTTTGTTTGGGACAACCGCAGTATATGGTCACCACAGTTAGTTTTTTCATAATTTTCTCTTTAATTAGCATAACACAATTGTTGTGCTTTGGTAATAGGCAGACATTTTTAAGCTGCCTTTTCATTCGGTGCAAGACAACAAATTACTGATTCTAGGATTTGGTCTAGAAGAACTTCCCATGAATATCTATTCATTCCTCTTGCATATTTTTAATGGCAAAAGCCTATATTTACCATAAATTCTTTCAGATGTACTAAAACTACATTATTTTAAGCATTATATGGGAATTTGTCTTGAAAAACCTAAGTAAAATCTAAGGACGCGAATTAGCAAAGCCAAAAGACGTGAAAGAAATATACTGCCGGTTAATCTACACTTCACTTTAAGGGCTAACATGTCTCTCATCTCGTCCAGGCCTTTGATACTTCTACTTTTCAGACATGTCATTTTTTTATATTTTTCGTTCGTTTTCATCAACTCCTACCCTCTTTTTACTTGTAACTAGATATATTTCTAATTGGCTATCACATTAACGCTATTTTCACATAGAAGCGATTTTCCTGGAATGATTCTTTCAATGAATAACCTTGCCAATGTAATCCATTCAGTCATTATCGTCGGTTTATTTTTCATGGAACAGCATTTCAGATTTTGATTTACATTCAAATGAATATTTTTTCGGTTTCCTGGGTGATAATTTCGTTTGTTAAGATTTTACTTGTTGGTTTGATTTTCCAGGAAGTCTGTGTTATATACTGTTTAAATTTCTGTTTACGTAGCGCATATTCTTTTGGGACAGTCATAAGAGAGTTCCTATTAGTCTAATACTTTTCCCTCTGCTTCAATGCAAGCACTCGAATGTGATAATTCGTGCACACACACATTTATGATATTGTTCCTATAATTGTTATGGCTGAGATCAAATAAGTGTTAAGGGAACTCTGGTTATTAATATCAGAATCATTACTGAGCATTAATCAAACCTACACCGCAAGTGGTGGTGTCATGAGATTCTGGCTTGCGAGTGATAATCGAACCTTATAATTTCGGGTAAAAAAATATTTCTTTTCGAAAATCACCTTATTAAGCTATATATTATTGGCTACGAAGGCCATGGTATACGTGATGCCAAATAAAACAATCAGTCATTCAATCAAATTCTCTCTCTCTCTCTCTCTCTCTCTCCCTCGCCAGTTTTTCACGTAGATACTCTGCATTGCGAGGTTGTTGTCTAACGTAGGCTACATCCTTGTCGCTGGACTCAACTGCGCCTTTACTAGAATTAAATATAGTTTCGTCCTTTATAAAGTCATTGGTCGTTGTTCATCTTCAAAAAAGAAAGGAGAGCAAAGGTGAACAAGAAAAACAGAGACTAATCAAAATTTCAAACAAACTGGACTTTTAGCTGTTCATCCCCCTTCGAATGCCTTAAAACTAATGCTCACGTCAAAAGAAATGGAAGTCAAGTTCAATAACTATTCTAAATAGTAACTGAAAATAATAATAATTGATAACTAAATAATAAAACGAACGAGAGGAGACTTCCGCAATAATAGCATTCGGCCAGGATTTACTCAGCAATGGCAGACTCACCACCTAAATGGAAATGCATACTACATAAAGCAATTTACACATCGCTGACTTGCCCCCTCCTCACCCCAACCCCCAAAATTAACCAGAGATGCCATACGTAATGGGTTTAGGAAAAGTAAACGTTATTGCGGGTATGTGCAATAAGAGAGAGAGAGAGAGAGAGAGAGAGAGAGAGAGAGAGAGAGAGAGAGAGAGAGAGAGAGACCCCCGTATGTAAACTTCACTTTAGTGGTTCGCTGGTTTTGTTTACCTCCACTCTTATGGCTAGGTATTAATACAACTGTAAAGGAAAATTTTTTTTAGTATTTTACAGAAATTTAATGAAGAGGAGGTGGGAAAAAGAGCGGGATCTTTATTATTCCGATTTTATCATCACTGATACAAAAACGGGAAATCATTTTCAACAAAATAAAAACAATGTTTAAAATACTGATGTTTAATTAGCGTGGCAATGATTATCAGAATGGATTAAATATTTTATTTCCCTTTTTAATATTCCTGAAATATTCCGTAAAGACTGAAGAGCTATGTTCAGAAGAAAAAATGCCCTTGTAACAATCCCTAAATAGTTCAACACATGCACCGCTCAAAAAGAAACATTCAGTGACAAAAGATAAAAGAACTGGATAAAGGTAGAATAGCCTGGTGCTACCACAGATATATAATAAATAAAATATTAATGACGGTTATGCAGAGAATGATGCTTATTGCTTAAGCCACTACAAGAAAATTGTCACGTGAACTGTTTAATACTCTGAAATGTGTCTCTTGTAGTCTTCAAATCATCTGCGAAATGGGGATGACATACCAGATGTGGTGTTTTCTGTACAGGGGGATCATCCACGATTCCAAAGTTAAAACGAGATTTCGACGATAAAAGTTTTAGAGAATTTCCTTTTTGATCAACCCCCTTCTTAAAGAATGAGGTTTTGGGTGAAAGCAAAATCTACTCGTTCTCTTACATATATATTTTCCCATATCTGGATCTGGAATATATTAACCTTTACGCTGCATTTCATTTCTTCGTCACTCAGATAATCTCATACTTATTATGCATTAAAAACACTGCAAGAAGTAACTACGGAGTTTTCTTTTCCCTCATGATGGCTCGGAGTCACTATGTAATTTCCTAGACGTTAACCTTAGAATTAATGTTCCATTCTGTCGTTCAGGCAGTCTATACTTACACTTTACATTCATTAAAAATGGAATTTGCTAAAGCAGTTACAATTTTCCCAGATAAATTTGTAGAATGTTGAATTACACAAAATGTTACACAACGTTTTAAAATATTCATGAATATAACTTAAAAAAACCAAAAAAGTGTTTTTTTTTATTACTAAGTCAGTATTACTTAATATGATCTTTATCTTTTTAGCCGATAAGGTACGAAGTCGAAGTCATTGGAAATATCTCTCAGTCTTTCAAGAAAAAGCCATGTGATAACAAAAGTGAAAGAACACTCCACCAATATTATCTGGCTCAACTGACTTTGTATACCGTACGATGGGCCCCCTATTCGGAAACTCTCGATTATCTGAGTATTAACAAGATCAACAGATCAGCTTCAGAATGTTTTCCACGTCTAGATTTATTTCATCTACAGCGACAGAGAAATTATGTAAAAGAAAATTTTCTTAAAATTACCTGATGGTACATGAGACGATACCCCTACTAATATTTGTATCTACTGTTTATAAGAGAGAAAACATAAATACCTTTCGATGACTGAAGTTCCACTGAAAAAAAAATAATAATAATCAGAAAGAATAACAACAAAATTACATCAAACTTCATGCAAAAATTAAAAAGGTTCACAAACTACTATCAAATATGACAAAAGCTTCATAAAACATTATCAGAATTAAAGCAACCCATAAACACAATGAACAATACGAATCCATGCAACAGGATACAACTCGGAAACCGCCTATTATTCACATACGAAACTTCTTAGTTTCATAATCGATACTCACTGAATAAAAACGACTTATGTGCCAACAAATTAAAGTATTCAAATTCAGAATCGTCATTGAACTCATTAATCAGAAACTATAAATAAGAAGCAACTGCACAAAATACTGTCAGTAAATAAGAACCATAAGGTAACATCTCCATAGAGTAGAACAGAAATTTAAAAAGCTTTAAGTCAGTAAAAAAAAAAAAATTCAACAAAAGAGAATCCAAAACTAAGAAGCCAATAAATTAGATTTAATAATCAACAACCAGTAAGTAAGAAAGTAATGGAAACAAAAAGTCCAAAAATCAGATTCTTAAATAATATGCCTTTGAAGCTGAATAACTGAATACAAGAAAAAAAATATAAAACTAATGAAAACGGGAAAACGTTAAAGACAAAAAGAAAACAGAGTAGAATCATAACATAAGGCCACCTGGGATGCCTAATCACCTCTATCTCAATAACTACTACTTACGTAAAAACCCAAAATGATCAAACACAGGAGTCCTAGCCATCTGCATTTTTCATCTGCCTCGTTTGAAAAACACTCTGTCTCTCATAAAATCTGGAAAGCAAATACAATTCCAGCTTCTTTTTTTACGATAAAAATATCCTTGTAATTAAACAGCTTGACACGGAAGATACAAAATTTTTTATGAAAATTAAAATTCCCTCTCTCTCCCCCTGGTAAATGAATAATAAATCAAATCCTGCTCCAATTCCCCACCTATTCTATTTTTTTCTGTCTTTTATGGAAAAATTCTCCCTTCAAATACCTTGTTATTTCTCTCTCATAAACAAATTATGTTTTCATTTTCTTTCTTGACAATAACTAGCAAGCTTGTGAAAGAAGAGATTTACTAATATCAAAGCGAATTTTTTTCCATTTTCTAGGTATACACTCACATACACCCCATATATATATATATATATATATATATATATATATATATATATATATATATATATATATATATATATACACACATACACAATACACACATATATATATATACACCATATATATATATATATATATATATATATATATATATATATATATATATATATATATATATATATATATATATATATATATATATATATATATATATATATATATATATATATATATATATATATATATATATATATATATATATATATATATATACTTGCAACTATTCCTTATGAAAGCGAATGTTAGACACCTATTTTTAAGATACAGAAGTGCACTGACGAAGTGTATCCCGTCGCATGTATTTTTTTTTCTCTTTACCTATCACCTCTGCGCTGACACCTATATCCTTTGGCTTTTGCAGTAATTTTTTTTCATCTACAGCATCTTTATGCAGGTTACTGAACACAAAATTTTTTTTATCTTTCTTATGGGAAATTCATCGTAAAAAATATCAACAAAAACTGCTAATCTGTTCCCGTTATGATTCTGTTTACACTAGCCAATGTAAAAAAAAATTATATATATAAATTTATATATATATATATATATATATATATATATATATATATATATATAGTATATAATAACATAAAAGTGTATATGTATATGTGTATACATACATATATTATATATATATATATATATATATATATATATATATATATATATATATATATATATATATATATATATATATATATATATATTTTGTAATTTTTTATCCAGTGTGAAAAAGTGTTGTTTTAGAAGTTGACGTGTCCATTCTCCTTTAGTCCAGAAATGGCCACAGATATATTATTATCTAAAGTCAGTCAGAGAGAACCCAACTCGCAAAACGTATCACAAATCTCTCCCCTGAAAAGTTTCACGAGATTCAGGCGTCAAAGATTTCAGTGTTAACATGTTGACGGCTGAGGCTTCGTCCTCTCCTCACCTCACCCGAAAAAGATTTGGTCGGGAGATGTCTCTGTTTTTCGCCTGTCTGTCCCACCGTGTGTCCCTTTCTCCCAACTGTTGGCGATACACGAAAAAAGATGAGGTGCACCTTTCGGAAACTGTGAAAAAAAAAAATGGGGACTGATATTCTTTAATGCCCCACGGTACTTTTAAGCTGTATCTATAATTTTACGGCTTAGAACATCTAAAGATGAAAAGTATAGTGTTATGGGCTTATATTCTATGGACATATTCTACGAGCATCTTAACAGCAATATTGTTTATCAGTAGGTCTTTTTTATAACTTTACAGTCTTTTCCTTCATTTGATTACTAGTTTTATTAATGTTTCTAATACTATGATATTATTTATGGCTTGAAAATAAGAATTCACACTTGAATACATCCTAGTAGTGCTGTTGTTTCTCAAAATTTTATAATTGTTGAATTTACCTTGTGCCTTAATGAATTTTTAAGGAATAGTCACTATTTTTAGTCTTTCCACTCAACTTTTATTTACCTTTTCTAATTTCATGGATACTTGTACTCTTAATCATCATCACTGTAACATTCGCAATTATGCAGTATAAGTTTGCAAGAGTTTCACTAAAGATAAAAGACACAGACGCTGACCTAAAGATAAAATAACACATAACTGGATACTTCTTCCATCTAAGATTCTTTCAGTCGTTACCGTCCAAACTCACAAGAGAAGTTTGAAGTCGTTGCTGTAGCTGCTAGTTATAAAGGGTCAGCAGCAAATGAAATTTCTCCAAACGGAGAAGGAATAAAAAGGTGAAATCCTGGTTCCCTAAATAATTACACAGGAAAGTTCTGAGACAGTAACATGAGGAATGTTGCTATCGGAAAGCAATTCATTTTTATCACAGAGATACAAATTTTTCCTGTGGTTTCCGCTTGCACTAAATCACATGCACCTCCCGTGATTATCTGAGCAGGGAAGACGCATATATCCCACAACACAGAACTGCATCTTGGTTGATGACTGGCAGGCTTCTGTGCGCAGGGATCAAGAAACTTTACCATAATCTCGAGGGGAAATAATCCACATGTTCATCTTCTGAATAAAGCCTCCTGGCTTGAAATGTTTTCAATTTCTCTCTCGAGATAAGCTGCTACGACATAAAGACTTCTGGAGAGAAAAGTCTCGCGGAAGCAGCAGGAGGAATAAAGAAAGAACAGAAAGGTTCTCACTCTCTCTTAACGCTCAAGACATGCATCTATGAGTTAAAAAAAGGGAAAAAAAAACAGAGATGATATCAGTCAAAGACAAAAGAAACCGATTTTTTTCTCGTTCATTTTTAAGGGGTATATAGAACAATAACATCAATGCAAACGAAAATCCCACCAGCAAAGATTAATACAAAATTGGGCAATGTGGCAAAACAGAATTGAGATACTAGACAAAGTATGAAGTAAAAGAGTGTGTGCAACTTCAGTTGAAAATCATACCAAATAATTAAGTTGAAAATCATACCAAAGAAATAAAGTTGAAAGTCACTGAAGGGTACGTGATACTTATAGCAAGAAGATAAGAGTAAACACGGCCTAATCACCGAAGAGTTCTTTCCTACGTAGTCAAATTAAAAAAGAAATAATTTCAACCATTTATGTAATTCAAGAATCTATCTTAAGTCTGATGACGAACTAAGTATACCATTATCCCCACTCAACCATACCGATTCGAAGAATGAAAACATCCAGAGAAGCAGACCTTAGTAAAGAAATGAAAATTCATTATCATCAATGTAAATTAATAGTTCTAGGTATATCTGGTTTCCCTTGCTTTTATTAACTCATTATTTCTTCTTTCTCTGGTTCCTGAAGGAAGAGCCAAGAACAATTTACTAGTCAGTGAGAAACCGTTAACGTCGTAATCGTCCAGCGATGCAATGTCGTGAAACAATTACTTGCGGGAATCTCAAACAAAAATCTGTTTTCCTTGGAAGAACCAAAAAAGAAAATGTGAGACAGACACACTTAAAAAGCAAGCGAGTGCGAGGGGTCTTCAGAAATGACAATAAACAGCGGAAAAGGAGGGAAGGGGTACAAAGGGAACCGAAACATTTGTTCGTTGACTCTCTAATATAAAATGTCTCATTTATGCTTCCGTTTGGGTGTTAAAAGAAGAAGTTTTGACCATTAAATCAAAAAACGCAAAAACATCATGTAGAATACCTGAAGAAGCATTTGGCCGAGATTATTCACCAATAAATACCTTATGTTTCACTGAAAAACAGACTGAAAAGAAGCTCGAATCAAGAAATTAAAGACAACGTGTCATTTAGTTTTTTTTTTTTTTGTGAAGCGTCCCCATTATTTTAGAAAGCCATATGGTTTTCATAAGTAACTTCCATTTCAAAATACCTTTTTTCCTCGCCCCGTTTTTCCTGTTCATTAAGGCTTTTGTCCTTTTCCGGACAAAGGAATTGTTATTCAGGATGGTCTCCACTCTACTTCATCAACGAATTTGAAGACGACTTTGCTCTTTTCTAGTAATTTCTGTGCAATCAGTGGTTTGCATGTCATACGTTTATGCATATAAAGCTAATTGAAATGGTCGCTGTTAGTGCCCATGTACACGTTGACGTGTTAATAATTTAATTGATAAATTAATTTTAAAAGACTATATTTGTTATACGTTATACATTATACATACATACAGTATATATATATATATATATATATATATATATATATATATATATATATATATATATATATATATATATATATATATAATAAAAAGGTTATATATATAACAAAGAGTACAACTGAATAAAGGTAATATCCTATAAATAATATATATATATATATATATATTATATATATATAAAATTCTATATATACCTAGATATATATAAAAGATATCTGACTATAAAATGAAATGATGTTTTAAAAAACTCAAACAGATTTCTCAGTGTTACAGCATTAATTGACAACAGAGTAAGATTTAAGTATTTCTTAATCGGACTTAATTTATAGAAAATAATGTTAGGAAAGAATCAGGTTCAAAACCCCCAGCCGGCTGATCAGAGAGGCAGACACATACTATCAATCCCGGGATTATATATGTAATCAACGGATAAGATTTGCTTAAAATATTTCCCTGGATGTTAAACTCAGACTAAAAACACACAAAAACAAAGCCACTACAACACCTTAGAAAAACAACAAACATCTCACACGAACTCTGACCTCTGTAATGATCGCAAAAACTTCATGCTGCTAGGAAGAAAGTCGTTGGGTCGGGTATTACATTACATAAATATCTAAGCGATGTCAAATGGGACAGGGCAGATCGAGACCACAGGTCTACTACAATCTTACTGCCAAATCAAAAGTCCTTCAAAGAGGCATCATTCATACCCCCATACAAAAAAGGGAATAAAAAGCACGTTAAAAGAAGAAAAAGAAGAATGATGAAGAAGAAAAACATCAAAATTTTCACAGAACATATAAATATATATATATATATATATATATATTATATATATATATATATATATATATATAAACTGGTTCAGTACTTTTGTAATGACTGCTCTCTAGGTGGTAGAGTAAGCGGTGCAATCGGGAAGAGGATACAATTGAAAATTCTAGTGGCTGAAGAACTTAAAGAAAAGATATCTGACTCAGTGACAGAGAAAAATGTCCCCTCTTTATGGCCCCCTGTGGCCATAAATAGCATTACTATCAATTTATGGCAAATAGAGCATTATCTTCCCTATGTGATATGGCCATAAATAGCATTTGACTATCAATGATCTTGATATGAAAAAATGCTAGATTTTGAATTAAATGAATTATGGTAGCTCTATGTGATTAGCTAAGCGATGTTTTACCAAATAGCAAGGAAATGGAGTTTGAGACCAAAAAGATTTCATTCCTGATAATGATCTTGCAAAAGATATGACCATCAAATGCTAGTCTTGGCATTTTGTTGAAATATTGTAAAAAAAGGGCTTGATTGCGTAGACACTGGTGGTTGCTAAAGAGGAGTATTCATAAGTAAACTTGGGAAACTGAACTCTATCAAATTTGTTGATTTTTTGAAGGATAAAAAGCTGAATATCTTGACACGGTGAGTCGATCTGAAGGTGAAAAGGCAAGGTAGGCAAGAATGGGTAATACAGCAAGTGATTGTGAGTACGGTGGCTGTGAGATGCATAGCAGGAGAATGAATCAAGGACCGCGTATTGTGTACAAAGGACTGTATATATCATTAAAACTGAGTGTGGCATGAGGAAACCATCTAATTGCAGTGCATGATGCAAAATTGTAAGAAAAGGATTGTAAAAGAGAACTTTCAAGAGATTGTGAATGTGCCTGGCTGCCTTGGTTGGTAAAATTTATATGGTTTATTTGTTGATTGTGTGATTTAATAATTTATATGTATATGTATATATATATATATATATATATATATATATATATATATATATATATATATATATATATATATATATATATATATATATATATATATATATATATATTTTGATACGTTTTCTATTACAGACAGGCAATTAAATTGCTGATTTTACTTTCTTGATCAAGTGTTCAATTCTTCAAACGCCATTTCTTAGTAAGTAAATTTTGGAAAATATTACTTGTTTTTCAATTCCGGAAATGCGTTTCATTACCTCGTATGGTGTTTTCAGTCGAGCTGTTCAAGGGTCTGTTGAATTTAAAATGCCAGAAAGCGTTTCTGTTAATTCCATGTTATGGCCAAATTAGAATCTCAAATAAATAGAGCACCGAACTTTGGGGAGGCTCTTATTAGCGGATACGCAAACTGTAGAATTTGGGTCAAAATTAATGGTATACAGTATGCGTTAAACAGACTCAAATTCAAAATGGCAACTAAATCCGTAACCCTACTCAATATGTGCTATCTTGATTTAGTCTTTTGGCTGAAATACTTTCTGTTTTGTGACTTTCATTTCAAGATTAATCATAGGCTTCAGCAATCGTTTCCGTAAGATTTAAAGTATCTTGTATCATGAAAATATATATCTAATGATTCACTTAATATTATGATACTTGGCAATGGCTAAGAAAGATATTAGGTGATATATTCATTAACCAGTTATTCACTCAAGTGACACTGACACGACTGTGTAAAAGTCTGCTAGCTTCTTTAGCTGTACTCTGTGAATTAGTTTAAAACATGACCCATCCGTTGAATAATTTTTAATACTGACATCTTATATTATCGGGGAATATTGTTTGGAATTTGACTGTTCGTCGGTCTGTCAGTGCTTCGGCATCTATTTGAAATAGCATTAGCTCATTAATACAACCTACCTATTTCTAGGGCACACATTACCTGATCATCAGACGCCTAGCACTTTTCTTTTGATGTACAGACGTACTCGTATAATGGTATTTCAAAGATTTCTGACTGTACTAAGGAGTGAAGGGAGGGCTTCATCATAGTTTTGCTTTATAGTATCATTTTTTCCTTCACTTTGCTACGGGCAACTACATACTGAAACACAGATTGGGAGGTATGCTGTTTTTGGCTGAAAGGCTTTGGAAGCCTTGGGTAAACAGCATATTCTTTTCAATGAAACTCATGGAAAATATACACAAAGTTTCTACTGCAGTTGTTAGCTTAAGAAACCTGGGTGCCATGCCTTTACAAGCTCTTGATCTGTAGACTAATCCCTTCCAACAGAACAAAATGGCAAAACAGCTCTCATCTAAACATAGCAACTTCAAAATTACAAAAAAAAAAAGAATACAGAAAATCAATTGGAAAAGACACAGGGAGACTGAAAAGGGCGTCAGCAGAGAGCCCCACACCGGATTCCTGCACATTATGCCATATTTTGTCTAGAAAGTTCAACCACAGCTCAAAAATGGATGAGAGAGAGAGAGAGAGAGAGAGAGAGAGAGAGAGAGAGAGAGAGAGAGAGAGAGAGAGAGAGAGAGACCGCATCAGTTTACCATTCCGATTTGCACGAAGTAAACACTTATATTAACCTTCCAAACAAACCACTTTCAGTCTTTTTAATTTAGTCTTAATTATATCTACTTAACCAACGATAATCTGTTGGATGACTAAAACGCCCAAGAATAAACCCAGTTTTTCGCCTCGGCATAATGCATCCAGAGAGCTTATCCCTCAGAATTGAAAATATATCCACCAGCTGTTCCAGCACATGACTTTTATGGAAGTTGGCGAAGGATTCTCTGTGAGGGAATGTGAAAACGACTTAATTAAAGAGGACTTTTCCCTCAGCGAAATGCCAAAAGCCTTGTTTGGGCTTTGTAGCCTGATAAGTAATACTCTCCGTTACTGACGCCGAAAGAATGACTCGGAGTTTTACACTTCCCTAATCAGTAATTCCTGGTAAAATTGGTGAAAGCTTTGAACCACCAACACAATCACAGGTAGCCGACTCTGTTTTGAATTTAAAATTTTAGTGTGCTACATACTTTATCAACAAATATTTATCAACGATGACATAACATACGTATGTCTACTTCTTTTGTATTCCATCCATCTATTTTATTTTCGTTCGATAAGTATACCAACACCAACACACACACACACACACACACAGGCGCACAACACACACAAACACGCGCATGTATATAAAAATATATATATATATATATATATATATATATATATATATATATATATATATATATATATATATATATATATATATATATATATATATATATATATTGTAACAGATTTACGCAACCCTAGTCTCTCTGCGTACTTGGATTAAGAGCCAAATTCGCATACACTGAGGAGGGGGTGACCAGACCCAATAGGGGCCAGAGTGATGGGGAATTTTTGATGTGTGTGAGTCAGGGAAGGTCCAGGTAGTAGTTAGACTGGGCCTGGGGGAGTACTTAGTGCCGGGAACTGGACACGTCAGATTTCAATCCCTTGCTGCTCCTATCACCAACTTTCGTGAGCTCTGGTTAATGCTTCTAGAATGTTCTTTCAGGCATTCAGCTATGGTGGAAACGTGGGAAGAATTAGCATCTGTCCTGATCATGCCCGCTCTTCACGGCACTGTCTCTTTGAACTAGAACCCTACTCTGGCCACAATCAGCCAAAACCACAAGCGGTTTGCATGAGATCCAAAGGAAGCCATTCAGCTCATCCAGCCATAGTTGCAAAAGTGCACTTTGCCAGCAACCCCACGATACGTGTTATCTCGATAACCTCACCTCCTACACCACTATCTTGCCTAGTGAAAAATCTGCCCAAGGAAGGCAACCAATTCATCATTGCAACATTTCAAGCTATAATCTCCTGTAGCTGACTTTAAATTGAATCTCTTTGTGTAATTCCCGAGTCAGTGGCTCTTTGATTGCGCTCTCATTGTATATAATTCATTCTTTATTCTGGAAACCTAGTAGAGTTACATTTGCTGTTATCTTATCACAGTTTTACTTTATCAATAATTGTATGAGTGCTTTATCCTCATTTGCCATGCTATAACTGTGTGCAATAAAGTATAATTTTGTAATTAATCAGAGTTTCCAGTGGCGACCTTTTTTCCCCAAAGTGCAGTTTGCCAGGCAACCCTACGATACGTGTTATCTCGATAACTGCTCCTCCTACACCACCATCTTGCCTAGTGAAAAATCTGCCTAAAGAAGGCAACTGATTCATTATTACAACATTTCAAGCTATACTCTCCTGTAGCTGATTTCAAATTGAATCTCACTGTGTAATTCCCGAGCCAGTGGCTCCTTGATTGCGCTCTCATTGTATATAATTCATTCTTTATTCTGGAAACTTAGTAGAGTTACATTTGCTGTTAATCTTATCACAGATTAATTTACTACTATTTGCCATGCTATAACTGTGTGCAATAAAGTATAATTTTGTAATTAATCAGAGTTTCCAGTGGCGACCTTTTTTCCCCAGTAATCATGTGTAAACAACCTCTAATTAGATTTTCCAGTGGCAACCTTTTTTTCCAGTAATCATGTGTAAACAACCTCAGTCATGTGATTCTACTGATTATGTATTAGTCACGGTAAGTGGTTATGCAAGGTCTTAAGGTAAAATCCTTACTACATCTATCCCTTCCCATCCTAATTAGTAAAATAGCATTGCTAAAAACACTAGACTGTGGATATGATGAAACTTTGAAATAAATCAACTGACTTTGCAAATAACCATGTAGACATTGGTAAAACGAGGTAGGTAAGGTGTTCATTTATCAGTGTTGTATATGGAAAATATATTAGGTAAGATAGTGTCGAATAAGTGCATGCCTAAATCTAAATAAATTCAAATTGAATGGTGAAACTGGATAGCAACAGAATGATTTTAAAATTCCTGCCCGCAAACTCTTCCCAAGTCAATCACTGCAACGAGTTGTCAAGTTAGGATTTACTTGACACCTTCCATGCCAGCAAGTAGTGCATGAAAATTTAATTTCTAGCTATATTAGCTTAGTGCATGTGACATGAGAGAAAGTGTGCACAGCTTCCTCTCAGATTAGGAAACAGATTTTTTATCAGTCCACAGGGATACCAGTACTGGTAACCCACGCACCTAAAAATAAGTCAAGCCACCCATAGTACTGATGCCCTCAGTTACCTCGTCTCGTGCCCGAGAAGTTCGTTCACGGAAAGAGTTACACTTAATTCCAAAATCCTTCGCTCATAGAGTAATCACTGTATCATTTGCATACCACTTACCTATAGAATTATTTGCATTTTCATTTGCATACTCGATATCATTAATTAAATTTGTGTCTACTAAAGAAGATTGTTCTTTTGTTTTATTGTTCTTTTGTTTTAGTGTAGCCAGGCATACATTCTTTGTTCTTTAAATGTATGCTATTTTACTGAAATTTATAGGAGGCATGTTTTGTTACTCACTGTTTGTAGGTCCCTTGCTGAATACAACTATTGTTTTACAACAAACAAGTTATAACAGACCAAAATCCCAAAGTTATGTGTTAAACAAAATCTCTGGGGTAGCCCCTAAAATCATCAGCGAATATCTTTTTTAAGGTGAGATTCATTTTACGTGTAGTGCTGTCACAATTTTAAGCACTCATGTCAACATTACTTGTGGTTACTGAGTGGGTGGGTGCTCGAGCCTTTTCATAAAAGAAAAGAACTGCAATCCAACCCAATTAACCTCTAAATTACAGAATGAACCTGGGTGTAAATTAAATGAACCTCAGTTGATTGAACTGTACCAAGCCGTGGTTATTTCTTAAGCCTTGAATAAGCAACACAAGCAATAACTGCACATTGAGTCCATATCTCCAAACATGTTGACTAATATCACTTTGGCCAGGGTGACTGCAGACACCGATCTTTCAGACCCAGCCCAACTTACTCCCTCAGAGTGAAAGGGAGTCCCCACCCTTATAGTTCTTAGGAACTAGCTGCCCACGAAAGCCATCCAAGGGATTTCTCCCTCACAGTGCAACCGATCAGGTGCACTGCCAACCAAGTAACCCACCCAAAGTGTTTTACCTTTTTCTACTACTCATTGCATGCACTCTTCTTTGTGAGTGCCATTTCCTTTCATACAATTAGTTGTACAGCTACCAAGTGTCGTTCTTCGGAACCTGCCAGCACCACAGTGCCACCAAGAAAGAGTCCTGTGTAATACAAAACTGCACCAGTGCATTTAGAGTGCCACATTAGCATGTTCACATGTAATACCGCAAATCACTACTGCATCCACGAGTCCCAAAGAATTTTCACTCAACAAGGACTGCTCCATTTAGTGTGACCTTTTAACGGCACACTTAACAACAGTGCCACCTTATTGAAAGGTGCCATTCCAGCAAAGCATCACCAAGTTAGGGACATTTTCCCAAATTGCTTTCATTCCCACACTACTTCAATACACCCTAACCTACCAGAACCATGTTGGTAGTAAATTACCAAACCTTCATGGCTCTGGGGAAGGAGCAGGGTTTCACAGGAGGAGAGCTCGCTCAGTGGGTACGGGCACAGCTAGATGCCTTACTCCAAAGGGAGAAACAGGAAAGAGAGGAGCAAAAGGAAGTACGAGCAAGAAGAAAGACGTAAGGACTGGAAAAGGAAGAAAGGGCAAAGAAACAATGAGAAGAACAATGGCAACATGAATTAGCTGTGAAGGAAAGGAGCTTGAGTTGGAGAAAGCCTGACAAGACACTGCTGAGGCTCTGGCCCAACAACAAACCACTAACCCCAAACCTGCCACACCTAATACCCCTATATCTAGTATCAACTCACTGATACCCAAGTGGACTGACGACGAGCCAGAGGCATGGCTGCAAGAGGTAGAAGCACTTTTTGCAAACTACAGTACCACAGAGATGGAAAGGGCCTTGCTTCTCTCTAAGCGTATGGAAGGTAAGGCCAATGCCACCCTCCACATGCTGGATAGTGGTAAAATGGGAGACATGGCTGAAGTTAAGGGGCCATAACCAAGGCATATCAAATTATACTGGAGAAATGGAGACAATGGTGGAGGGGGCTCCCGCAAGAAATCGGCCAGACCTGGGCTGAATTTGCCTATCATAAGACCCAGGCTGCAAGACACTGGCTCAAAGCTCTGGAATGCACAGAATACAAGGGCCTGTTCAACAGGATGATGCTGGTGGATTTCTTCCAATATGCCCAGAGGTCCCTCGCCGTGCACACCAATGATAAGCAGCCCAGACATACATGGAAGGCTGTCGTTTTACCAACTCTATGGAAACCTTCCAACCATCTTCCAACATGTCTCACCAATGCATAGTGCCACCCAGTCATTTCGCAGTGCCAGTTCACCCGAAGAATGGGCTCCCGTCCAAACCTCCAGTGTGTAACCACTGCCATAAAAGTGGACATTCAGAAGCCGAGTGCCACTTTAAAGGGGGAGCTACCAAAAAACACCCTTCTAAGCTCTCTATCCACCTCCAAGCAAACTTAACCACCCACTGACACCACAGCCAGACAAGCACATTCAAAAGGGCCCTGCAAAAACTATGGTGATCCCACTCACTATAGTGCTGGATATCCTGCCTGCCCACAGCATGGCAAACCTAATACATGTCCACATAATCAGTGCCATGTCCGCTGAGGCATGGGATCTTGACACTACTCACCTGAGAGGCTCGATACTCAGGTAGTCACAGTGGCACCCATTGACGGCTCTAGCTTGCCAATAGATCTGCTGGCTACGGTGGACACCACGTCAGGCATCTGCCTCATTGTAAAGTCACAAGTGCCAGCCAGTGCCACTGTAGACGAGAAGAGTCATTGGACGTTGACTTAGAACGAGGTTTTATTTCATCCCTCCCTTCAGTTGACCTCCAGGTCACGCCACCGTGGGGCACACTGAAGCAACAAGTTGGTGTGGTAGGTTCAATTAGGCATGGAGTCAAGTTCCTGTTAGGACAAGACCACCTCCAGGGATGTCCTCTCCCAACCCCCCTCCACTGCCTGGCTACCTTCAAAATGAAGGCATCAACTGTAGCAGTCACAGACGGGAATAGCACCATGCTGGACGGCGTGCCCCAGCCAACAAGACCACCTTCTGCCTGTGAGAATTGCCAAAGGAAAAGGCACTTGCAGTGCCAACTAAAGCTGAGTCCTCCCTCTTCATGAGAGGAAGGCCACCAGAAACTTCATCCCTCAAAGCAAAAGGAAGTCGACAAGAAAATTTCTCCCCCTTCACAAAGGAAATGTTCCCATTTCAGATGTAGGACATGCAAAATAAAAGGGCACTACACGAATTGGTCAGGATGGCCCTGCAAGCAATGCACACCTGTCACCACAACCAGAGACATTCCTGGAGGCTTTGACCTCCCCCTGGGACAGGACTCTGTCTCAGCCCCAACTCAAGGTCACCCAGGGCCTGGGCACCCCTGGTGCTCCTCATCAGGCACTCCTGACGTAAAATCTCTGCCAGTGCCATTCTCCGTCCACCTCGGACATGGAGCAGTTACCAGAATTAACCCCTGTGCCTTGCCTTGCCAGTGCCAGATCACATCTCTGATCTTCCTTCAGGAGATCCACCCAATTTACTAGTCGGTCATTGCCAATTGCGAGCCTCCCACACCCAATAATCCTTCTTCCTCGTCACCTCAGTCCTCAGAGGATGAACCTTTGGCAGACCCTCCTGTTACACCTCTGGTTGACCAGGAAGTGTCCTGCCAGGACACAGACGCTGGCACCGCCCTTGCTTCGGTTGTCGCAGCAGCTGGAGTAGGGGACCTTCCGGTAGCCTCTAGTATTACCCCTGACTTCGCTCCCAAAGGCACTCCTGCACCTCTCCCTGAGTCTGGGGAACTTTGCAAGTAAACCTTGGTGAAGTCCAAAGAAGAAGAGAAAGGGGTAGAAAACATCCAATTAGTCTATTAGAGACAAAAGCTCTCCTTGGCATAGTGCCTTCCAGCACAGAGTGATCCTGGCACCTACCCTCAGAGGTAGCCTCTGATCAGGTAAGCCCCTGACTAACATCCTAGACAAGATCTTGTAAAACTGTAGTTAATCTTGTAATTTTAATGAAAATAATTTTGTTACGGCTGCAGCTATAAAATTTTGTCCTGTATATCAAAGCCATTGAGCTCCTTTGGCACTCTTGGCACAGTGCCTCATTTATTAGAGTATACGAGGCGCCGCAAAATCCAGAGAAAGTTGCCTGGGTACCTCTCTCATGCGTTCTACTACTACTAAGTTGAATAATATGTAATGAGTTAAGACCTGCCATCTAGCCTTGCAAGCTGAAGGACACTCCCAACCCACTCGTACATTGAGTTGCATTCATTAACCCCTCAGGTAGCATGTTCTTTTTAAAATGTTTTGTATTTATCATAGTATAAGAACTTTTGTTATTTGTAATAGTACTGCATGTAGTTAAATCATTGTCACTTACATTGGTGCTGAGGCAGCCTGATCATAAGTCATGTTAATGATAATGTGCAACTGCAATTTGAAGCGTTGTTAGGAACGCATTTTACTGTCGTCAGAGACAGATAGCTAAGTACCCACAGACACCTCTGAGTTAGTATTAGGCACCTTAAGTAAGCTAGTGAATTCATATTCCCCTCCAAGAAGTTAGGTAGATCACCTTAGTTATCTTCACTGCATGGGCAACATCCATTAAAGGGAAGGGATTAACGTAAATGAGAATGACGACTTATTCTAGTGCAGACCTTCACGCCCGATAAGGGAGTGGAATGTCTCCTTAAAGGGGTAGCTGCAACAGATTTACGCCACCGTCTCTCTGTGTACTTGGATTAAGAGCAAAATTCACATACACTGATGAGGGGGTGACACAGACCCAATACAAGTCAGAGTGTTAGGGAATTTTTTGTGTGAAAGTCAGGTAGTAGTTGGATTGGGCCCGAGGGAGTGCTTAGCGCCAGGAACTGGATGCCCCAGATTTTAATCCCTTGCTGCTCCTATCTCCAACTTTTGTGAGAATTGGCGTCTGTTCTGAGGCAGAATCGACAGTTATAAAAGCAGGTCAAGACTTGCGTTCTCTCTTAGTCCTGTGTAACTTCTCCATGAGAACAGACTTGCTGTCCAGCATCTGGTCATGCAATGTGCCCGAACATGCCCATTCTCCACTGCACTATCTCACTGAACTGGAAACCTACTCTGGCCACAAGCAGTTTATGTGAGGTCCAAAGGAAGCCATTCAGCTCATCCAGCCATAGTTGCAAAAGTGCACTTTCCCTGGCAACCCCACAATACATGTTCTCTCAATAACCTCGCCTCCTACACTACCATCTTGCCTAGTGAAAAATCTGCCCAAGGAAGGCAACTGATTCATCATTGCAACTTTTCAAGCTATAATCTCATTGTATAATTCCCGAGCCAGTGGCTCTTTGATTGTGCCCTAATTGTGTATAATTCATTCTTTTTTCTGGAAATCTAGTAGAGTTACGTTTTCTGTTGATCTTATCAGTTTTATTTTATTAATAATTGTATGAGTGCTTTATCCTCATTTGCCATGCACAACTGTGTGCATTAAAGTATAATTTTGTAATTAATCAGAGTTTCCAGTGGCAACCTTTCCCCCCAAATAATTCATGTGTAAACTATCTCATTCATGTGATTCTACTGATTACGTTTTAGTCACGAAAAGTGGTTATACAATGTCTTAAGGTAAAATTCCTATTACATCTATCCCTTCCCAACACAATAAAAATAAAAATAAAAAGCGAAACAATAATATAAAAAAAAAAAATAAAATTTATAAAATAACATAAAAAAAGAACAAAATAAAACATCAAATAAATAAATAAATAAATAAATAAATAAATAAATAAATAAAAAAAATAAATAAAATTAAATAAATACAATTAAATAAATACATAAATAAAAGTAAATAAAAATAAAAAATAAAAAAAATAAGTAAAAATAAATACAAATTAACAATTAAATAAAAATAATTTATAAATAAAATTAAATTAAATTAAAATATATATAAGTAAAAATAAAATAAATATTTAAAAACAAATAAATAAAATACATAAAATAAAAACAAATAACTAAAATAAATAATTTACAAATAAAAATAAAAATAAATAAAAAATAAATACAAATAAAAAAATAAAAAAATAAATAAATAAAAAATAAAAGAAATTAAATAAATAAATAAATAAAAATTAAATAAAATATAAAAAAATAAATTAAAAAAATAAAAATAAATATGAATATATAAATAAATAAAATAAAGTAAATAAATAAATACAAAACAAATAATTAAAAATAAGAACATAAATACAGAAAAATAAATAAATAAATAAATAAATAAATAAATAAATAAGTAAAAAAAAAACTGATAAAAAATTAAATAAAAATAAATAAAAATAAATAAAAATTACAATTAAATAAAAATAAAGAATAAATAAATACATAAAATGAATAAATGAAAATATAAATAAAAAGAAATAAAAATAAATAAATAAAACTATATAAATATCAATAACTAAATAAAACTATATAAATACATATATAAATGTATAAAAACTTAACAAAAAATAAAGAAAATAAATAAAATAAATATAAATAAAAATAAAAAATAAAAATTAAATAAAAAGATAAAATAAAAAAATAGAGTAAAATAAAATTAAACAAAAAATTAAAATAAATAATTTATAAATAAAATATACATAAAAAAATAAAAATAAATTATAAAAATAAATATATGCATAAAATAACAAATAAAAATAAATAAAAAATATGAATAAATAAATATAAATAAATAAAATTATATAAATAAAAATACATAAATATAAACAACAAAAATTAATAAAAAATAAAAATTAAATAACAGAAAAATAAAAAATATGTAAATAAAAAATTAAATAAACATATAAATAATTGAAAATAAATAAATAAAAATAAACAAATAAAATACAAAAATAAATAAAAATAAAATTAAATAACTAAAAATAAATGAAAATAAAACAAATAAAAATAAATAAATAAAAATCAATAAATAAAAATAAAAATAAATAAAAATAAAGCAATGAAAATTAATAAATATATAAATAAAAATAAATAAATAACAATGAAAAATAAATAAGCAAATAAAAAGATAAAAATAAAAAAATAAATAAAAATAAAAAATAAATATAAATAAAATAATAATAAATAAAATAAATAAAATTAATAAAATAAAAATAAATATAAATAAAATAAAATAATAAATAAGCAAAAGATAAAAATAAAAATTAAATAAAAAATTAAAAAATAAATATTAATAAAGTAAATTAATAAATCAGTAAAAAATAAATAAATAAAAATTAAAAAATAAAAAAAAATAAATAAAAATAAAATAAATAAAAATTTAAAAATAAAATAAAATTAAAATAAATAAATAAAAAAAAATAAAAAAATAAAAACAAAATAAAAATAAAAATTAAAAATTTAAACGAAAAAAAAAATTAAAAAATAAAATAAATAGCAATAAATAAAAAATAAATAAAAAAACAGTGAAATAAAATAAAAAAATAAAAATAAAATAAAAAGTTAAAAATAAAATAAATAAAAATTTTAAAAATTAAATGAAAAAAAAAAATAAAAAAAAAAAAAAAACATAAATTAATAATAAAAAAAAAAATAAATGATAAACAAAAAAATAAAAAAATTAATAAAAAATTAAAATTAATGAATAAAAAATAAATATATAAATAAAAATATAAAAATAAAAATGAATAAATAAATAAATAAATAAATAATAAAATTAAATAAATAAAAATAAATTAATAAAGTAAATAAAATTAATAAAAAATAAATACATACATAAATAAAATTTAAAAAAATTAAAATAAAAAAAAATAAATAAATGAAATAAATTAAAAAAAAATAAAATAAAAATAAAAATAAAAAAAACAATAAATAAAAATAATAAATGAAATAAAATAAAAAATATAAAAATAAAATAAATGAAAATAAAATATATAAATAAATAAATAAAAAAAATTAATAAAAAGTTAAAAATAAAAATAAATAAATTATTAAAAAAATAAAAAATTAATAAAATTTTAAAAAATTAAAAATTAATAAACAAAAATAAAAATAAATTTAAAAAATAAATAAAAAAAAATAAAATAAACAATAAATAAAAATAAAAAAAAAAAATAAATAAAAAATAAAATAAAAAATATAAATAAAAAAAATAAAACAAATAAAAAATAAAAAAATTAAAATAAATAAAATAAATAAAAAAAATAAAAATAAAAAAAAAATATAAATAAAATTAAATAAAATAAAATAAAAATAAATTAAATAAAAATAAAAAAAAATAAAAATAAAAATAAAAATAAAAAAAAAATAAAAAAAAAAATAAATCAAATAAATAAATGAGGAAATAAAAAATAAATAAAAAATAAAAAAAAAAAAATAAAATAAAAATAAATAAAAAATAAAATAAAAAAATAAATAAATAAAATGAATAAATATAAAACAATAAATAAAAAATAAAAATAAAAATAAAAATAAAGTAAATAAAAAATAAAAATAAATGAATAAAATTATATAATAATAAATATATAGAAATAAATATAATTAAAAAATAAATAAAAAGATAAAATAAAAATAAAAAAGTAAAAATAAATGAAAATTAATAAAAAAGTAATAAAATAAAATAAATAAATAAAATAAGTCAAAATTGATAAAAATATAAATAAAAAATAAAAACAAATTAATAAAATAAACAAAAACAAATAAAAAAATAAATAAAAATAAATAAAAAATAATAAAAAGTAAAAATAAAAAAATATTAAAAAATTATAAATAAAATAAATAACAATAAATAAATAAAAATACATAAAAATAAATAAAAAATAAAATAAACACAAAGAATAAAATTAAATATATATAAATTGCTAAAAATAAAAAATTAAATAATAATAAATAAAAGAATTTAATTAAATTAATAAGATTAAACACAAAAAAATAAAAAATAAATAAAATAAAAATAAAATTATAAATAAAAATAAATAAAATTAATAAAATAAAACAATATAATAAATAATAAATAAAACAATATAAATAATAACAAATAAAGTAAATAAAAAATGAAAATTAATAAATAAAAAATAAATAAAAATAAACAAATAAAAAATAAATAAAAATAAACAAATAAAAAATAAATACATATATAAAAATAAAAATAAATACATAAAAAATAAAAATAATAAATAAAAATTAATAAATGAAAATAAAAATAAATATAAATAAATCAATAAAAATGAATAAAAATAAAGAATAAACAAATAAGTAAAATAAATAAAAATAGACAGATAAAAGAATAAAAATATATAAAAAAAAATAAATAAAATGTATACAATTACAAATTAATAAATGAAAATAAATAAAAATACAAAAATAAAATAAATAAATATAAATAAAAAATAATAAA
>NC_089754.1:12452802-12472802 GCF_040412425.1 Macrobrachium rosenbergii
TGGCGCCTTTAGAAGAGGAACCCCATCTCACGAAGAAGGTAATGTACCTGAATTAAGATTCTCTCACTATTTTATTTTCTTTTCTCACTGCGATTTACCTCAGCGAGACCTGTGTTCGTAAGTGAAGTGCTTAACATAGTAACGTAAGTGTATTAACCAGTGTTGCAGGATTGAGTTGCTTGGCACTATAAGTGCAACCCCCTTGTCTCCCTTTGACTAAGCTGTCGACTTTTTAGTAATCATTGCATTCTCAATAGCAGACAGGAGTGCTTGCTGTGGAACTATCTCATCATCTTGGGTGTGCATAGTGGCCTAACCCCTGTATCTCCCATTGTGGTGCCCTTTCAAGTGGCCCCCCCTTGCATATCATCGTGGATCTTCCATCTACTGTATAACTGACTGGTCGACAGGACTCTGTTCACCTGTTCATTATCCTTTCCCATTCTTCCGATTAATTAATTACATGAACCCTAAGCGTTTACCTATTCAATCCTTCATTTGAAGAAGGTCTTAAGCCGACATTTTCTAATAAGCTTTTGTCTGAACCAAGACCTACAGTAGAAGTTAGACGCTACTACCGGCCCCTTCCATGGTAAGTGCCGTGAATCTCAGTTAAAAAATTCTGTGGCCTTAATTAAGCCATGTTGGCCTCGGGGCCAGATCAAAACCATATCATTGTTATAATAGGTCTCAACATTACTATACAAATATGCAGGTTCAAAACCACTAATTATTTTCTGGATATATTTAAGGAGGTTCTAATATATGCATTAGTAATATTCACTAAATGGACACTGGCATCTATAAATTTCGGCATATGTATATACTGTATATACATTATATATATAAATATATATATATATATATATATATATATATATATATATATATATATATATATATATATATATATATATATATATATATATATATATATATGTATAATTATATATATATATATATATACACATATGTGTATAAATTATATATTCTTTTTCTTTTATGTGTATTTATTCCCATTTTTGTATGGGGTAAGCAATATACTTTTGATTTGGTTACATATCGATGTGTATAAATACCAGACCCAACGCCCTTCTTCCCAGCAGCGCACATGGCGAGAGTTCGAGACGTAGATGTTTGTTATATTTATCTGTCCATTTGCTTTTTATATCCGTTGATTACTAGCAAAGTTCAGCCGGCTTGCGGGATTGAATACAGCCATCGAGGCTCTTGTATATATATATATATATATATATATATATATATATATATATATATATATATATATATATATATATATATATATATATATATATATATATATATATATATATGTATATATATATATATATATATATATATTATATATATATATATATATATATATATTTGTTATATACTTTTGTATATACATATATATTTATATATACATTTATTTATGTTATATATTGATTTATATATATTTATATATACATTTATTTATAGCTTTGTAGCTTTTAATCAAGTTAACTGAAACACTGCGCTTGAGTATGTAGATCTAACTGTTTGTATAAAAGACTTTGCTATATAACACGAAAAGTCTCTTAGAATATCAGTTTATTTAAATTTGCAAAATTTAAGAATTTACTAGGACACTAAGACAACCTGCATTTCAGTCTGTGGTATATACATACACGTATAACACACACACACACACACACAACAGATTGCACTGAAACGAAAAAAAAAATAGCCAAGTCTTTTTCCAAAGCGATGGTAACATAAGGTGAAGACCATCCTACATATCATTTCCTTTGTCCGGAAAAGGACAAAAGCTTTAATGAAAGGGAAAACGGGGACGGAAAAAGGTACTTTAAAATGGGAGTTACGCATGAAAACCCTATGGCTTTCTAAAATAATGGGGACGTTTCACAAAGATATCTGTACACGAATGTCACGCTTCTCTTCCCCAGTTTGCTCTTTTGTCAAAGAAAACTGATGTGTATAAGACTAAATAATCTCATCCAAATGCTTCATCGATCATTTTTTATTATTTTATGTCTTCCGATTACATGGTAAAATTCTTTAGCGCCCAAGTACTGAATTTTTCCGTCATTCAAACTTTCTTAAACATCGCAGGTGTGGTAAAATACTTTTGTTGAAGGTGAGCTGTTTTCTAGCTATTTTGCTGTAAACAATATGAGAATCTTTTCTTAAATACAAAAGACTAATTTGTTAATAAGCACAGATATCTATAAAGAAAGCACATTTCTCAAATCAAAATAAGGCTCATTTACCTTGGCAATAGAAAGATACATTTTCCATAAAAGAACAATCTTGCAATCCAATCAATAAAAAAAATTTAAAAACCAGACTAACCGTGAATTAATACCTGTAGTGATGTGTGAAATAATACATTTTTTTTAGCAGAAATTCATAAAAAAAAAAAAAAAAATTTCGGGCATCAGTGAGTAAGGATGAACTAAATTCATGAAATGGAACATAACTATATTCTGATGAATGAACAAGGATGAAGCATGGAGAAAGTAGAAATAAAAAAATAAGGCAAAAAATTCTAACGAAGTGGCAGTAACTACTGAATGAGCTGCCTTCGCGGTCACAAACAGTGGAAAATGGCGATATTTTTAATTCCATAATAGGTTTCCCAAAGAAATAAACAAACTCAGCCACGCCCGCCCTCGTATCTTTCTTGGGACTTAGTAGCCTAAATTCAGAGGGTCCAAACCAAGTCCTTTACACTGATTAGAAAATGTTACCATTACGCTCCTTGTAGGGACGTTCCCTGAATCTATGTTTCCATATTTTTCTCTGGGAAAACCGCAGTATATGGTCACCACAATTAGTTTTTTCATCTTTAATTAGCATAACACAATTGTTGTGCTTTGGTAATAGGCAGACATTTTTAAGCTGTCTTTTCATTCGGTGCAAGACAACAAATTCCTGATTCTGGGATTTGGTCTAGAACTTCCAATGAATATCTATTCATTTCTCTTGCATATTTTTAATGGCAAAAGCCTATTATTATCACGAATTCTTTCAGATGTACTAAAATTACATTATTTTAAGCATTAAATGGGAATTTGTCTTGAAAAACCCATGTAAAATCTAAGGATGAGCATTAGCAAAGCCAAAAGACGTGAAGGAAATATGCTGCCAGTTAATCTACACTTCACTTGAAGGGCTAACATGTCTCTCATCTCGTCCATGTCTTTGATACTAGTTTTCAGACATGTCATTTTTTTTTCTTTCGTTTTCATAAACTCCTACCCTCTTTTTACTTGTAACTAGATATATTTCTAATTGTCTATCAAATTAACGCTATTTTCACATTGAAGCGATTTTCCTGGAATCATTCTTTCAATGAATAACCTTGCCAATGTAATCCATTCAGTCATTATCGTCGGTTTATTTTTATGGAACAGCATTTCACCTTTTGTTTTACATTCAAATGACCATTTTTTCGGCTTCCTGGGTGATAATTTCGTTTGTTAAGATTTTACTTGTTGATTAGATTTTCCGGGAAGTCTGTGTTATATACTGTTTGAATTTCTGTTTACGTAGCGCATATTCTTTTGGGACAGCCATAAGAGAGTTCCTATTAGTCTGATACTTTTCCCTCTGCTTCAATGCAAGCACTCGAATGTGATAATTCGGGCACATATACATTTATGATATTGTTCCTATAATTGTTATGACTGAGATAAAATAAGTGTTAAGGCAACTCTGGTTATTAATATCAGAATCATTACTGAGCATTAATCAAACCTACACCGCAAGTGGTGGTGTCATGAGATTCTGGCTTGCGAGTGATAATCGATCGAACCTTATGTTTTCGGGTGAAAAATTTTTTTTTATTCGAAAATCACCTTATTAAGCCATATATTACTGGCTACGAGGGACATGGTATACGTGATGCGAAGTTATCATCTAAAGCACATCCTTGTCGTTGGACTCAACTGAGGCTTTGCTAGAATTAAATATTGTTTCGTCCTTTACAAAGCCATTGGTCGTTATTCATCTTTGCAAAAGAAAAGAGAGCAAAAGTGCTCAAAAAAAACAGAGGCTAATCAAAACTCCAAACAAACTGTGGATTCATTAGCTGTTCATCCCCTTCGAATGCCTTAAAACTAACACTCACGTACAAAGCAATGGAAGTCATGTCAAATAACTAATCTAAATATTAACTAAAAATAATAATTGATAACTATATAATAAAACGAGCGAGAGGAGACTTCCGCAATAAGAATACTAGGCCAGGATTTACTCAGCAATGGCAGACTCACCGCCTAAATGGAAATGCATGCTACGTAAAGCAATTTACCCATCGCTGACTTGGCCTCCCCCCCAAAAAAAAAAAATTTAATCAGAGATGCCATACGCAATGGGTTTTGGAAAAGTAAACGCTATTGCGGGTATGTGAAATAAGAGAGAGAGAGAGAGAGAGAGAGAGAGAGAGAGAGAGAGAGAGAGAGAGAGAGAGAGAGAGACTCCCGTATGTAAACTTCAGTCGTTCGCTGGTTTTGTTTACCTCCACTCTTATGACTAGGTGTTAATACAACTGTAAAGGAAAAGATTTTTAGTGTTTTACAGAAATCTAATGAAGAGGATTTGGGAAAAAGAGTGGGATCTTTATTATTCCGATTTTATCATCACTGATACAAAAAAGGGAAATCAATTTCAACAAAATATAAACAATGTTTAAAATACTGATGTTTAATTAGCGTGGCAGTGATTATCAGAATGGATTAAATATTTTATTTTCCTTTTCAATGTTCCTGAAATGTTCCGTAAATACCGAAGAGCTATGTTCAGAAGAAAAAATGCCCTTGTAACAATCTCTAATCAGTTCAACACATGCACCACTCAAAAAGAAACATTCCGTGACAAAAGATAAAAGAACTGGATAAGGTAGAATAGCCTGGTGCTACCACAGATTTATAATAAATAAAATATTAAGGACGGTTATGTAGAGAATGATGCTTATTCCTTAAGCCACTACAAGAAAACTGGCACGTGAACTGTTTAATACTCTGAAATTTGTCTTGTAGTCTTCCAATCATCTGCGAAATTGGGATGACACACCAGATGTGGTGTTTTCTGTACAGGGGGATCGTCCACGATTCCAAAGTTACAACGAGATTTCGACGATAAAAGTTTTCGAGAATTTCCTTTTTGGTCAACCCCTTTCTAAAGGAATGAGGTTTTGGGTGAAAGCAAAATCTACTCATTTTCCTATATCTGGATCTGGAATATATTAACCTTTACGATGCATTTCATTTCTTCATCACTGAGATAATCTCATACTTTTATGCATTAATAACACTGCAAGAAGTAACTACGGAGTTTTCCCTCATGTTGGCTCGGAGTCACTAAGTAATTTCCTAGACGTTAACCTTAGAATTACTGTTCATTCTGTCGTTCAGCGGTCTATGCTTACACTTTACATTTATTAAAAATGGAATTTACTGAAAGCAGTTACAATTTTCCCAGATAAATTTGTAAATGTTGAATTACACAAAATGTTACACAACGTTTTAAAATATTTATGAATAAAACTTAAAAATCAAAAAAGTCGGTTTTATGGATTAGTAAGTCAGTATTACTTAATATGATCTTTATCTTTTTAGCTGATAAGGTACGAAGTCGAGGTCATTGGAAATATTTCTCAGTCTTTCAAGAAAAAGCCATGTGATAACAAAAGTGAAAGAGCACTCCACCAATATTATCTTGCTCAATTGACTTTGTATACCGTACGATGGCCCCCCTATTCGGAAACTCTCGATTACCTGAGTATTAACAAGATCAAAAGATCAGCTTCAGAATGTTTTCCACGTCTAGATTTATTTCATCTACAGCGACAGAGAAATTATGTAAAAGAAAGTTTTCTTAAAATTACCTGATGACACATGAGACGATACCCCTACTAATATTTGAATCTACTGTTTATAAGAGAGAAAACATAAATACCTTTCGATGACTGAAGTTCCACTGAAACAAAAAAATTATAATAATCAGAAAGAATAACAACAAAATTACATCCACTGAAACAAAAAAATTATAATAATCAGAAAGAATAACAACAAAATTACATCAAGCTTCATGCAAAAATTAAAAAGATTCACAAACTACTATCAAAATATGACAACTACTTCATAACACGTTATCAGATTTAAAGTAACCCATAAACACAAGAAACAATACGAATCCATGCAAAAAGATACAACTCGGAAACCGCCTATTATTCACATACGAAACTTTTAAATTCCATAATCGATACTCACTGAATAAAAACGACTTATGTGCCAACAAATTGAAGTATTCAAATTCAGAATCGTCAATGAACGCATTAATCAGAAACTATAAATAAGAAGCAACTGAACAAAATACTGTCAGTAAATAAGAACCATAAGGTAACATCTCCATAGAGTAGAACAGAAACTGAAAAAGCTGTAAGCCAGTAAAAATAAAAAACTCAACAACTGAGAATCCGCAACTAAGAAGCCAATAAATTAGAATTAATAATAAAAAAACAATGAGTAAGAAAGTAATGGAAACAAAAAAGGCCATAAATCAGATTCTATAAATGATATGCCTTTGAAGCCGAGTAACTGAATAAATGAAAAAACATATATATAAAACTAATGAAAACGGGAAAACGTTAAAGACAAAAAGAAAACAGAGTAGAATCATAACACAAGGCCACCTAGGATCCCTAATCATCTCTATCTCAATAACTACTACTTACGTAAAAACCCAAAATGACCAAACACAGGAGTCCTAGCCATCTGCTTTTTTCATCTGCCTCGTTTGAAAAAACTCTCTCTCTCTCTCATAAAATCTGGAAAGCAAACACAATTCCAGCTTCTTTTTTTACGATAAAAAAATGCTTGTCATTAAACAACTTGATACGGAAGATACACATATTTCTTGTTAAAATTAAAATTCTCCCTGTCTCTCCCTCGTAAATGAATAATAAATCAAATCCTGCTCCAATTCCCCACCTTTTCTATTTTTTCTGTCTTTTATGGAAAAATTCTCCCTTCAAACACCTTGTTATTTCTCTCTCATAAAAAATTTATGTTTTTATTTTCTTTCTAGACAATAACTTGCAAGCTTGTGAAAGAAGACTTTTACTATTATCAAAGCCATTTTTTTTTCCATTTTAGGTATATATATATATTTTATATTTTATATATATATATATATATATATATATATATATATATATATATATATATATATATATATATATATATATATATATATATATACACACATTCTATATATATATATATATATATATATATATATATATATATATATATATATATATATATATATGTATATATATATTACATATTTGCAACTATTCCTCATGCAAGCGAATAGTAGACACCTATTTTTAAGATACAGAAGTGCACAGACGAAGTGTATCCCGTCGCACGTTATTTTATTTTCTCTTTACCTATCACCTCTGCGCTGACACCTATATCCTTTGGCTTTCGCAGTAATTTTTTTTTTTATCTACAGCATCTTTATGCAGGTTACTGAACACAAAATTTTTTTTACCTTTATGGGAATTTCATCGTAAAAAATATTAAGAAAACTGCTAATCTGTTCTCGTTACGTTTCTGTTTACACTATCATTAAAAAAAAAAAAAATATATATATATATATATATATATATATATATATATATATATATATATATATATATATATATACATATAATATATAAGTGTATATATGTGTATATATATATATATATATATATATATATATATATATATATATATATATATATATATATATATATATATATATATATATATTTGTAATTTTTCTCCATAGTGTGAAACAGTGTTGTTTTAAAATCTGACGTGTCCATTCTCCTTTAGTCTAGCAATGCCCACAGATATATTATTATCTAAAGTCAGTCAGAGAGAACCCAACTCGCAAAACCTATCACAAATCTCTCCCCTGAAAAGTTTCACGAGATTCAGGCGTCAAACATTTCAGTGTTAACATGTTGACGGCTGAGGCTTCGTCCTCTCCTCACCTCACCCGAAAAAGATTTGGTCGGGAGATGTCTCTGTTTTTCGCCTGTCTGTCCCACCGTGTGTCCCTTTCCCCCAATTGTTGGCGATACACGAAAAAGGACGAGGTGCACCTTTCGGAAACTGTGGAAAAAAAATGGGGACTGATATTCTTTAATGCCTCACAGTACTTTTAAGCTGTATCTATAATTTTACAGCTTACAGTGTCTAAAGAACAATAGTATAGTAATACGGGTGCATTAAATTCTATCACTTCTTTTCAGTTTTATGGCTACTTGGACTCATGACGTCACCGTAACATTCAGTATTATGCAGTACAAGTCTGTAATAGTTTCACTTGAGAAAAAAGACAGACGCTGACCTAAAGATAAAATAACGCATAACTGGGCAAGAAATTAGCTATCGAATGCTGCTTCCAACTAAGATTCTTTCAGTCGTTACCGTCCAAACTCACAAGAAAAGTTTGAAGTTGTTGCTGAAGTTGCTGTTATCAAGGGTCAGCAGCAAATGAAATTTCTCCATACGGAGAAGGAATAAAAAGGTGAAGTACTGGTTCCTTAAAGAATTGCAGAGGAAAGGTCTGAGACAACACGAGGGAAAGGTGCTATTTAAAAGCAACTCCTTTTTATCACTAAGATATCACTAAGATATAATTTTCTTGTGGTTTTCGCTTGCATTAAATCAAGGCACCTCCTGTGATAATGTGAGCAGGAAAGATGCGTATGGCCCACAAAACAGAATTGCATTTTGGCTGATGAATGGCTGGCTTATGTAAGCAGGGATCACGAAACTATACCAAAACCTCAAGATGAAATAATCCAAATGTTCATCTTCTGGTTTGAAGCGTTTTCAGTTTCTCTGTCGAGATAAATTGCTACAACATAAGGGCTTCTGGAATGAAGTTTCGCGGAAGCATCAGGAGGAATACAGAAAGAATAGAAAGGTTCTTTCTCTTTCTTGATACTCAAAACATACATCTACAATCTTTCTAAATAAAACAGAGATGATAATAGTACAACACAAACTAATTTTTTCCTTTTCATTTTTAAGAGGTAGATTAAACAATAACATCAATGCAAACGAAAAGCCCTATAACGAAGATTAATACAAATTTAGGCAATGTGGCAAAACAGAATTGAGATTCTTGTCAAAGTCTGAAGTAAAATAAAACTATCTGAGGAGCAAGAAGTCTTCCGACAAATGGAATGTAAATGAAATGATTGATACAACTGGGACAAAGAAAGTAATGTATATTCTCTCTCTCTCTCTCTATAAATATATGAATATATATACATATATATGAATATATATATATATATATATATATATATATATATATATATATATATATATATATATATATATATATATATAGATATATGAGTGTGTGTGCAACTTAAGTTGAAAATCATACCAACAAATTTACGTGGAAGTACAAAGTCCTGTTATACCCTAAGAAAAATAACAGATGAGAAGCCACTGAGGGGTACTTGATACATATAGCAAGATAAGAGAAGATGGGGCCTAACCACCGAAGAGTCCTTTTCTACGAAGTGAAATTCAGAAAGAAACAATTGCAGCCACTGATGCAATTCAAGAATCTATATTAAGTCTGATGACGAACTAAAGCCTTAGAAATCAGTATTCACACTGAACCATACCGATTCGAGGAATGGAAACATCCTGAATAGACCTTTATAAAGAAACGAAATTTCATTATCGATTTACATGTAGGTGAGAAACCGTTCAGGCTGCAATACTCACGCGAGACAATGTCGTGAAATAACTATGAACGCGAATCTCAAACAAAACTGCTTTCCTTTTAAGAACCAAAAAAGGGAGAGAGGGAGAGACACTGACGTAGAGAGCAAGAGAGCAAGAGAGTACGAGGGGTAGAGTTTAAAATATACGATGGGGGTCTTTGGGTAAATGACAATAAACAGCGAAATTAGGAAACGCCTTTTAGGTATGTTGGATACCAGGGGATGAGGGAAGGGGTCCAATTGGTACTGAAGCTTGTATTCGTTCACTTTCTACACTATGAAATGTCTGAGCTTGGGATGCTAGTCTCTCTCTTAATCCACTTATTTATGTTACCGTCTGGGCCTTGAAAGAAGAGTTATGACCATATATTCGAAATGAAAATAAATTATGTAAAATTATAAAAAGAAGCAATCTGGATGAGATTACTAACCCTTAAAAAACTCAGTTTAAAAAAAAAAAAATTGAAAAAGAAGAAGCGAGGTATTAAACATGAAATTAGAGACAGCATGACATTCATCTACAGATTTCATTGTGAAACTTCTCCATTATTTTAGAAATCCATATAGTCTTCATAACTACCATTTCAATGGACCTTTGTTTCCTTCCCCGTTCTTCCTATTCATTAAGCTTTTCTCCTTTTCCGGACAAAGGGAATGATATGCAAGATGGCCTCCACTCTACTTTATCGTCCCATTTTAAGAATATTTGGCTCTCTTCTTTTCATTTTCTATGCTATCTGTTGTTTGCATGCGATATTTCATTGCATTTACAGCTAACTGAAATGATTGCTGTTTTAGTGCCCCCTGTAAATTTTGATATATTACAAATTTAATGAACGGATTCCTTTCAAAATAAATTGTTATATAATCGTTTATGTATACATATATATATGTGTGTGTGTGTGTGTATATGTGTATATATATATATATATATATATATATATATATATATATATATATATATATATATATATATATATATATATTTTTTATAAATCTTCTGCTGTTCGCCCTCTATGCATTTATTTGTAGAATATTCTAACTAAGGCGGGAGAAGACGGTTGTCTCGGCCGAGTTAGTGTAGGAAATTCAAAATTTAACGCCCGTTCATAGCAAGGATAGGTAGCATTAGGGACTTAACCCCACAGGAAAAGTTTCCACAATTAACCTTATGGTAGGGGATCTTAAGCTACTTCTTTCCTGTACTCTGTCGGCGGATGTTTTGACAAAATTTCAGACCCTGAGGGCATGAACGCCGCTCCTGTGTATTTGACCCAGCGAGGTCGAGAGAGAGGGAGCAGCAGACCTCCATCACGAAAGCACGTCGGATGCGACGGCTCCTTCACCCCTTTGTCTTTTAAGTCTTATGTTACTAAGTGAAGTGGCGAATTGTCAATTTCCTAGCCTCTTTTCCTGTATTTCCATTTTTCCTTGTTCCATTCTTCCGCCACCATATAGATAACCAAGCAACAATTTGCTTTTACGAAGTCTAGATTAAGCATAATTTATATTGTTTAGCGACATTCAACTATTCCCGTGATTTAACTAGGAATTAGGGAAGGAAGCAAGTCATTACATTCTTTATGCACCCTAGTGTCTCGAATCCATTGTTCGGAAGAGCCAGTTGTGTTTTAAAACCATACTGACGGATAGAGAACTGACTGTGTCCGAAGTCGGGCGATGGTTAACGTAAAGTCCTTAGTTACTGTATATTCTTTGTGTCGAGGGTTCTCCTTGACTGGCGACCTTATTTCATTTATAACAGCTGTCTTTAAGGTTAATTTGTAGCTTCAATTGATAGATTACGTGTGGCCTTGGCACGCAGGGCCTTATTATTTACGTTAATCCAGTAAATAACTCATCAGCCAAGCTCCCATACATAACTATATATATATATATATATATATATATATATATATATATATATATATATATATATATATATATATATATATATATATATATATATATATATATATATATATATATATATATATATATATAATATATTATTATGGTTTATATATATAAAGATGTGGAACTTACCATATATTTATAAATATTACTACAGGTGTGACTAGGAAAACATAAAATGAAATCTATATGAAGGCCTTACTTCAACATGGAAAGTTGCAGATTAACACTTAGGTCCCTTTTTAAAATCTCTTATACTTACAATTAAAATTTAATACAGGTGTGAATTTCGAAAACATAAAAGAAAAAACAGATTCCTGTCAAACATGGAATATTGCAGATTATATATTTATATATAAAATATATAAATATATATATATATAATTTAATATATAATTTTTAAAACCAGACAGGTAAAACAGATATATAAACAACAATATATATATATATATATATATATATATATATATATATATATATATATATATATAACATATATATATATATACATATATATTATATAATATATACTATATAATATACATCATATAATAAATTATATAATATATATATATATATATATATATATATATATATATATATATATATATATATATATATATATATATATACATATACAGGGTGTTTCGAAATTAGAGGGCCCCCTCTCTACAGCACAAATTAAAATTGATATGAACAAAAACAAAAGTAATTCAGAACAGGTATTTATTTAAGTTTCTCTCTGAGTATTTAACATTGTGTGTGGCCTCCATCTGCCTGTACCACAGCCTGCATTCTTGAGGGGTATGATTTCAGCAAATTGCAAAAAAGCTGAGACTCAAACTCCATTTCCCTGAGCACTTCGGTCACCTCTCTTCGCAGGTTGTCAAGGCTTGGTCTACCATCATAGTTCACTGTGTGCACTTCAACATGATCCTTTAAGATACTACCAATGTTTTCACACACATTAAGGTCAGCAGAGCTACCTGGAAATTCACTTGAAGAGAAGAAATCGATACCACTGTTGTGAAGCAGCTCCTGTGTCTGAAAGAGCCTTGAAACATGTTGCCTTATTATGCAAAAATGTGACTTCTTCAACTAACACATTTTCAGGATCTTTGAGGAAAGGAAATACTCCACCAGTAAGCACAGTTTCTCTGAAGTATTCACCATTCCATGACTGTCCTATTTCTGTGATGATCCACATTAACCTTTTGGCTGTGAAACAGAGAAAAATTCCCAAACATTCAGGAAATTTCACTACTTGGCGATAGAGCACGTCATCGCTGATATCATCCAACTTTGCAGCCCAAATGATGTCATTTTTATGATTTGGCTTCCTGACTGTGTAAATGAAGAATTCATCTGATGCGGCAACATGGAGAAAGTCAGCTTCGTCCCAATCTTTAAGAAATGAACCACAAAACCATGCACGGTCTTCTCTCTGTTGCTAAGTGATGTTGGGTTTGCTGATAACATGAAAAGGCTTGATAACAGATTTTCTCAACTCACGATATACAGCACTATAACTAATCTTCTTTACCCCTTTAGTTTCTAGTTCAAGCGCCAATTTACATAAAGACTTTCTTGGTCTACCCACTGCCTCAGCTATGATGTCTTTTGACTCCTGAGAAAGGACTTCAGGCCTTCCAAGATTCTCACTCTTTTCGCGATGACAGTCATATGGATTTTTGTTCTAGTTTCTTTTAACAAAGGATTCACCCCTTTTAATGTATTTAGCTATCCAGGAACGTGAAATGAAGGATACACCAGCATCCCTGGCCTCTCTGAAGGTTATAGCCCGGATTCGGTCAATCCATCTGATTTCCTCCGAGTCGTTAGCCATGGCTGTATCTAACTCTGTCACTCAGTCTTAAAATACAAGAAATGTAAAATGAAAAATTGCTTAATAGAAACTTAAAATAATGTACTTGGAGATAGGCTATAGCAGAAAACTTCATAACTTTCCATTTGTTCTGTGGAAGGGTGGCTCTAATTTCAAAACACCCAGTATAATATATATATATATATATATATATATATATATATATATATATATATATATATATAATTATATATATATATATATATTATATATATATATAAATGGCGCAAATATATAATATTGGTATAATATTATATATATATGTCGGCAGTCAACCCATATGGAAGGTATAGTGTGGAGGGATATATATAACTTTCTATTTTATATATCACTTGCCTATGGAAGGTATATATATATATAATATATATTATATATATGTTAATATATATATATATATATATATATATATATATATATATATATATATATATATATATATATATATATATATATATATATATATATATATATATAATATATCTAACTGGGCAAAGGCCAATCTTGTTTTCTATAATGTCGGCAAACCCACCTGTTTTTACTCTTTTGGCTCCTCCCTTGCCTTGGAAGGCAAAATTAAAAATTATATATATACTATATTAATTACTATAACTATTGAACAACTGGGACCAGTTTTCCCGCAACCTCACCTGTTTTTACATAAACAAATAAAAATTAATGTCACTCATTAATTACTAGAACTGAGGTTTCAACTCGCCCCTTCATAAACTCTCATTCCCCAAAATGGTTAAGCCTAACTCTCTCTCTCTCTGTCTATGTTCAAAGTGACTGCTTTTTAGGCCTAATTCCAGCTGACTGTACCTTCCAAGGCAAGGGAGGAGCCAAAAGAGAAATTTGGTCACCCCCCACACTGAACCTTCCACGTGGGTTGGGCCGACATTATAGAAAACGTGACAAAGATTGACCTTTGCGCCATTTGGTTAGATTCCCGGGGTGATCCCCGAAGGTTATAAATAGACACTGCAAGAGAAATCGAGAGAAAGACCGCTCAGAGCACGACCCGAGGACAGACATCCTTGCCTTGCCTGTCCTTTGGAATCAACCACATTTTCGACACCGTGCTCGAAACCAGTATACTTTGTAGTGGCATTATAATTCCTTCCTTCATTGCCACCGACTTATCAACGATGACCGTCATCTTGATGAAGATAGGCCTTGACTGTGGAATCCCTCGGCTGATCCATGTGTAGTTCCCCTTTCCACTGCAATGCTTCTTGTTCCAAAGACATCATCAGCGTAGACTAATTATTCTGAGTAGGATTCATTATTTTAGCAGGACCTTTTTATTACCTGCCAGTAATTTGTCATTCTTCTGATCTGTGTTATGTAAATATAATTAGTTAGGAGAACCCTTGAGTTTACGTAATTTCCCTTACATGAAGAAGGCCCTAAGCCATAGATTTCCTTTGCTTTGTCTACGAATTGTCCTAATATTGAGTCAGATGTACAATAAATAAAAGGAACTCCCTACGTTATCCGTTGCCACCCAGAGTCAAGTAAGTATCCCCCGGACATTCGTAGCAACTGTCGTACCATGCCAGGATTCGAATGCCTTGCAATTATCAGCAGAATAGCAACTGCTAGCTGGTCTGCATAATTTTAGAGACAATCTTGATATCAAAACCCCCTTCATTTTTAAGCACGAGTAGAGACAGTTCCACAGCGTAAGTACGTGTTGAAATATTTTGTTTAGGTTTATGCTAGGTGCGAAAAGTGACTGCAATCAGTATTGGGTAATTGACAGACCACATGCATGCCAAATTAGTTCACGAGAGGAGAAAGTGTATTAAGTTTTCCAGAACAGTTTTAACAGCTCTCCTAGGGCTGGCCCGAAGCATTAGACTTATTTTACGTGGCTGCATGTTTTAAGAATAGGGACCTAGATCGTGGAACAACTCAGTCGAAGAGAAATGAAATCACCAGAATAAAGCCCTAACTTCCAGCCGGCGGCGGGAATCAATCACACTGAAGCTAACCAACTCGGCCAACAAAGGGCTGGCTCTCACGAGAGGAGAGAGTGTATTAATAATTCCACAACAGTTTTGTGCTATTGCATGTTACTGTAAGAATAGAAGCCAAACAACTCAGTCGAAGAGTTAATAAAAGAATAAAGCTATTTTCAATCACACGATAAGATAATTATCCTGAATTCCCTAGGCACACTGTCTGACCACTTTGACTTCAGCTATTTTGCATCACTGGATTTATCCTTTCTCTCTCTCTCTTTCCATCGCTTGATCGATAGGAAAAGCTAGGAAGTATTTAGGAATCCAAATTTCCGCTTTCAAGACAAGAGAATAGTAAATTCCGACACAGAACTTTCAGTTCCAGGCCACATGGGTCCATCCCTAACCGTCCGCCATCTTTGATTTGTGAGTTCCATTAGAAATTCTATTGTTATAAAACTGCACACACACAGCACTCATATATAAATCCTTTCATTCGCTAATTTTATCCATACATCCGTGCATCTCGTCGCATTTTGTAAGTAATAACCCTTTAATTCTTTAACTGAGTAGGATATTTGTCAGCGAGCCCATAGTATTCTTGTAAATTTATTCATTAACAAAAATATAAGCGAGAATTCCTTAGTTCATTCATTACTGCAGGAGGCCCGAGCAGGGGTAAGCCCAGGTAATGAAAAAAGAAGGGCAGACATGCGGTCAAGAAGACACACCCCCCCCCCAACTCATTCATTTGTCGGCAGATGTTACAAGACCAGAAGTAAACATCTGAGTACACGTGTGGGCTTAGTTGTTTTGATAACAGAGACTAACCATTTTTTTCCTCCCCCACAGCAGACCCCACTGCCTCTTTGCATGTTATATGATTAAGCAAACTTTTTTTCTCACCCTCGTGCGTTGGAGATCTTAATATTCGATAGGATCGATGTACTGTTTTCATCACACGACATTTAAAATTATTTAACAGAGCAAGGAAAATTTCCTTTACACACCATAACCCAGTAAGCCTTTTCTTTTTATTAGTTTTGCAGCGTCTCTCTGCAAAATAAAATTTACATAAAGGCTTACTTGGGCCAATTTTTCGTTCATTAAGAACCACTAAGTCTATTCAGACATATTAACAAACACCCTGAAGTTTGTCTTACTCAGGCATATCAATTTTTAACTGAAATTTGTCTTATTCAGACATACTAATTTTTAAGTCTTTCAGACACCCTGAGGTTGTCTTATTCAGACATATTTGTCTTATTTATTCGTCTTATTCAGACACACTAATCTTCATTCATTCTGAACAACTGAGTGTTTCAGATTTGTCTTATTCAGACATATTAAATTTTAACTAAGCCTTTGTCTTATTCAGACATATGAATTAACAGTCTCTTCAAACATCCTGAAATTTGTCTTATTCAGACATATAAATTTTTGTTCATCCTGAACAACTGAGCTTTCAGACATCCTGAAATTTCTTATTCAGACATAATTAATTTTCAACAGTATTAGTGTTTCAGATGTCTTATTCAGACATATCAATTTACGTTCATCCTGAACAACTGAGTGTTTCAGACACCTGAATTTTAAGTCTTTTCAGACAACCTGAATCTGTTCATTTCGAACACCAATGAGTCTCATCAGACATACTGAACCTGCTCCCTCGAACAGCCTTGAGTCTTTTCAGACATATTTGATTTTCTGATGGGTCCAGCACATATAAGCATTATTTCAAGATGTCTATGACATCCAGAGCCCAGCAAAATGAGGACTTCTAATTCTACATGTCTGCTGGAAAGGACATGGGACTATCTGGACAAGCCCTGAGGGAATGGGTCCAAGAGAGGGTAGACGGTGCCAAGGCGGAAAGAGATGCAGAAAGAAGAGCCCAAGAGAAACGAGAAGAGGCAGACAGACAGGAGAATGAGAAAGAAAGAATAGCCTAGGAGAAACGAGAAGAGGCAGAAAGACAGGAGACAGAAAAAGAAAGAATAGCCCTGGAGAAACGAGAAGAGGCAGAACAGAAAGAACAGCCCAGGAGAAACGAGAAGAGGAAGAAAGACAGGAGAGGGAAAAGAAAGAATAGCCCATGAGAAACAAGAAAAGGCAGAAAGACAGGAGAGGGAGAAGGAAAGAGCTCATCAGCTTGAATGGCAGCTCACGACATGCACAATACATCAACACCCTCTCCTTACTCAACCCTCAGCAGTGTAGGCACCTTCATCAGAAAATGGGAAAAAGCCGAGCCTGAAGCCTGGCTCGACCATATTGAAGAGGTCCTGACGACCTATCAGCCTCTACTGAAGAAATTTCTCTGATCCTGGGACGGCACCTTGGAGGAAAGGGTGCCATTGCATTCAACACTCTGTCCCCTGAGGATCAAAGAAATCTTGACCTTGTCCGCCAAACCATTATAAAGGCTTTTGAAATAACTCCCGACTGTTGGAGGAAAAGGGGGAGAAATATGCCCAAGGAATCAGGACAAACCTGGTCTGAGTGGATTATTATTATTATAAAAATAGTTTAACCTGACCATCAGCTCTCATAGGGCTGGCCCGAAGGATTAGGATGAAATGACAAGTCTAGGCTAGAAGCCTAGCACTGGGACCTATTAGGTCACTTGTCCATGATGATGAACAAAAATGAAAATGAAATTAAAAGCTGTAAAAAGGCATACGCTTTCATACTGGAACACACTCACACAATAAATACATTTAAACTCATGCTTCCATACATACTAAAAAGGTATATCAAAATAAATTAAGTAAAATCATAAAATTTACTTGTTTTAAAATTCATTATACTGATTGATTGTTTTTTTATATTTTTCCAATTAATTTGCAGCTTCTCATAAACATTAAAATTGGTGCTATTGAGAATGTTGAAGATTCTGACAAAATTTCTTCTATAGTTCTATTTCCAAAATTTGATAATCGTTGCAGGTTATATTTTGGACATTCACACAGTATATGCTTAACTGTTATCAGCACATTGCAATCTGGGCATTTGGGAAGAGGGCCACAAGGACTGTTCATTAAGTGTCCATGTGTCAAACGAGTATGGCCTGTTCGAAGACGTGTCAGAATGGTCTGAGTGGATCTTCAAAAAGACCCAGGCCCTAAAAAGATGGCCAGAATCTCTGAAAGCCACTAGTATGGAGGAAGTCCTTGAACTCTTCCAGCTCGAGGACTTCTTATTTTATGCCCAGCCAGCTCTCACCACTCATTTGTGTGATAAGGCGCCTAAGACAGTGGTCGAGTGCTGCCATTGGGCTGACATATGGGACACACATCACCCCTATCTCAGTTCCCATGGCCAAAAATTATATCCCTCCCTGCCTGCCTCGGCCAACTCCCAGCAACCTCACAAGAATGGGCACTCCCCTAAGAAACCTGTGTGGGTAGTGTAAATGAACAGGGCACTCCACTGAACAGCGCAGCTTGAAGGCTGAGAATCAGCCAGAAAACCCCCCTACGTCTTCAAACGGGACAACACCCCGAGCCACAACTGGGTCATGGACGAAGGGTAAAGGGCCTGCTTCCCCCTATGTGACAGTCCAGGTAAAGATTATAGCCGGACTCATTGCCCGGCTTGCAAGGTCTATGGGCACTCTGCCCAATGGACAAAATGCCTTAACAATAATAAATCAAGTACGCCTGCCCTTGCCTTGGCAGTCACCAATCCAACATCTTTAGGTCCTCCAGACCAGGGTCCCATTTATGTGGCACTTCCCTGAGGTAGGTGCGCCCGCCAGCCAAGTCAAAGCATTTGATGATTCTGGCACATAAATGTCCCTCATAAGGGAAGACAAAGTTCCCCGAGGAGCTACCATTAATAGACGGAAACTCGTCATGATTGAAGGTATCAGTCACTTTAAAATGATACTTCCTACTGTCAAGTTGAAGGTCACGAGACTTCACTGATCTGAAATCTGCGACCTCGCAGTCGCCAGATACATACCTAGAGGTTATGACCTCCTCCTGGGACAGGACTTCCAGTCCCCATCCAAGTTAGAGCAATCCAGGGGTCCAAATCCCCCAAATCATTTATTAGGCACAAGTAAAACTAAACGCATCGATTTCGTTCCACTGCTTGTGCCACCTGAGTGCAATGTGCAGTGTCCCTCTCCACCAAGATCAATTCCCAATCCCATTTCAGTGCCCGACCCTGCCCCAATGCCAGTGCCAGGGCCCCAAGTAGATCCCCCTCCAGGAGATCCTGCCCTTGATTCACACTCTCTGCCAGTGTCACTTGGGTGCACTGAGCAGTGCCAAGCTCCGTCCGTCCCGGACGAAGAGCAAATTCCAAATCAATCGTTAGTGCCTGGCCCTGCCTTAGTGCCAGTGCCAGAGGATGCCCCTGATCTCCACCCCAGAGATCCCAGTCCGAGGTCCCCTCTCTTCTCCTGGCT
>NC_089754.1:12477802-12507802 GCF_040412425.1 Macrobrachium rosenbergii
GTCATAATATTATTGTTATGAGGTTTCAGGTAGGTGGCTGAAGTGAGGAAAATTTTGGTTTTAATATTTGCATAATAACCAGGTACTTGATTACTTCGTGACTATATATATATATATATATATATATATATATATATATATATATATATATATATATATATATATATATATAAATGCACATATATACATATATATATATTCATACACATATATATATATACATATATATATACAATATATATATACATATACTGTACATATACATGTGTATATATGATGGATATATATGTATATGTATGTATATGCATATATATGTAAATATATGTACATATATGTGCATATATATCTATATATATGCAGGTATATATGTATATATATGTATACATATATATATTACATATACATATGTATATATAGATATATAAATATATGTATATGTATGTGTATATGTATATATACATATGTATACATGTATATATATGTATGTGTATATATGTGTATATATGTATATGTATGTATATATATATATATATATACATATATATGCATATGTGTATATATGTGTGTACATATGTATACATATATATGTATATATATATGTATAAACATGTGGATATATGTGTATATACATATATAATTATATATGTATATATATCTAAATATATATGTATATGTACATAATATATATATATATATATATATATATATATATATATATATATATATGTATATATATATATATATATATATATATATATATATATATATATATATATATATATATATATATATATATATATATATATATATATATATATATATATATATATATTTTCATGATGTTGCCTTGTAATACGTATATCCTCCTATAATTTTGACATATTTACTTTTTTCATGTGTTATGTTTGATGATAATGATCGCTAAAGTGTCATATTTAGTTTGGCATCAGATCTCAAAAGAACTAATGATTAAGTAACTTGATAGCGTAATTTAGAATTGTTAATACAATTTTAATAGTAACGTAATTTGGAACGAATATCTTTCTTGATAAAAGCGTAGTATATGAACACGTGTGTGTGTCCACCAGGGCTTGTTTCATTTCAATTGTCATCAGTTGAGATAAGAGCGAGCGCTTTGTTTTGGGTTAGTGATGACAGGTTGCGAAAACAAACGCCAATTCGTCCCATACGGGCTCAAGACGAGTGATTTCACGTTGTTTCATGTTTGAGTCACGTACGCCACTCTGAGAGAAAGAATACGTGTCCTGATCAATTACGTCATGTTTTGTAAGATGCGTTGAAAACGTTTTGCTGGGATGATGTCATTTTCCTTCTAGAAGCTTCTCCATTGTATCTCGCACCCAAAACGCTTTAATGACATCACCTCCATGCTTCTAGAACTTTTGTATCTCGTACCCAAAATGCTTTAATGACATCATGTAATTGTTTCGTGTTTCTGGAATCCTAAAATCTATTTCATTCTGATTTCTGAGACCAGTCGATATGGTTCCCTCTCTCTCTCTCTCGTTCTTAGAAAGAGATTATTTTAACATAGTGTTTTGTGGTCACATATTAGCATTAACTTTTGAGATCTGAATTTAGCAAAGTTATTTAGTTCATAATGGTGCCTGGTAAAAAGCTGTGTTTTGGTGTAATGCAGCTGCAGCAAGTGATTTACAGAGGTTTTCACAAATTTGTGTAACGTGAATTTTACTTATTAATACCATGGTATGATGTTAGGAAATTTTGAACAAGTGAAATCATTATTGATAAATCTTATGTGTATTTTTGTGTGTTTTTCTATTTACAATCTCTTTATATTTTCACATTTTTTATGTTGGTGATGTAACATTTATTTACATAGCATTTTAAATATTTCTTGGTATAATTCAACATTGCATATTTGATTTCATTTATTGAGATTTCTTTTTAAATCTTGAGTAATTCTTGATAATTTAAATTTTGCTTGATTAATTTAAATTCCTGATAAAGCTTTTGTGAATTAGTTTTGTTTCATAATTTAATTCAAGAATTGATTAAGTGTTGTGTTATTTTCAAGTAATAATAAATTTTGCAGATTGTGAATTCTAATTAATTGTGAATTCTAATTATAAACTTTGAATTTAAAAATAAAATTTTGTATTTAACATTTTTAGAAAAACAGTGTTTCATTTATTGATCACCAGTGAATAGGATTGATTGTGTGTGCATAAGGCAAAGTGATAAACATGTTTTGTTCTTTTAGTTTTGCTAAAGTGAATTAAGACCAGGGAAACAGAGTTTTTTGATGGAGTGATGCCCTTTTACTCTAGAAGATTTCTAGTTTAATTTTTGATACCTCACACATATTCTGATAGACTTAGTTTGATTTTTCAAGTAATAAATAAATTTTTCTTAAGGGATCACTGTTACCTTTAGAGTACTCAGTCGTAATAATTAATGTTATGAGAATTCAGGTATCTGGCTGAAGTGAGGTATATTTTTGAGTCTTGAGATTAGTTGTGTAATAACCAGGTACTTGATACGCATCGTGACATTATATTGTTTGGTGCCCAGACCCGGGAACAAAACAAAATATCACTCTGGTTTATGGTTTATACTGGTGGTGTTAGGGATACATTTTGATAGGAGAGTGACCACATAGTTATTTTTTGCTTTGTATTGTGAATTATTTAGTTGAGTAACTTAGAGAATATGGCTCTGTTCAATGTTCAGAGGTTTTTAGCAACTCCTTCCATCCAAGAGTTATCTGAATCCAACCTGACTAAGGCACAGTGGATTGCTTTAGCAGTGGCATGTGGGGGTAATGTGTCTAGTGGTATGATTAAGGCACAAATCAAATATATTGCAATCCAAGCATTGATGGACTCTGGTAAAGTAGATGAGTTAGGAGAGGCGCAAGAATTGTTGAATGCAGCTGAGGCAGAATTTACAGATAAACATGAACAAAAGAAAGAGAAAAGTGATGCAGAAGCAGAGATTAGACGTATAGAAGCAGAAGAAAATTTGATTAAGCTGAAGATACAGGCAGAAAGAGAAAGAGAAGATAGAGAGAAAAGAGAAAGAAAGGAAAGAGAAGAAGAAAAAGCAGCAGAAGAAGAAAGAGAAAGAGTAAGACATGAAAGGGAGATGGAGTTAATAAAATCTCGATCCACATTACCTGTAACACCATCTAACTCTACTCAACGTAATTCAGACCCTGTATTTGATGTAGTAAGAGTGCAGAAATTAATTTCAAAATTTACAGAAGCAGCTCCAGATGAGTTTTTTGATCACTTTGAAAAAGTGGCTTCAGGTATGGGATGGCCAGAAGATAAATGGTCGGTCTTGTTACAGAGTGTTCTCATTGGTAAAGGAAGAAGTGCCTATTTAGCCTTATCAGCTGATCAGTGTAAAAGAGTACAAGGTACTTAAACACAATGTGCTACAAGTTTACCAGATGACCCTGAATATTATAATGAAAGATTCAGATCTTTGAGAAAGGATGACAAGATAACTTTCTTGGATTATGCTTACAAAGTAAGAAGATGTTATAAACGATGGTTGGAGGCTGCTAAAGTTAAATCTATGGACGAACTTGAAGAGTTAGTAGTCCTAGAACAATATCTTAGAGGAATTCCTGAACACATAAGAGCCTATTTAAGAGAGAGAGAGGTTAAGAAACTTGACAAAGCTGCTACATTGAGCGAAGATTTTAACATAATTTCTAGCAAAAGAAATTATAATGTCAAGTACCAGAACCAACAACGCACAGGTTTCAGGTCTCATCCAAATTTCAGGAACATTACAACTGGAAATCCTTCTAGTGGCTATGCCAATACAAAGTCAGGTAACTCCCCTCAACAACTGAATGTTAAATTCTCATTATCCAGTCTGTTCTCAAGACAGATACAGAAGACTAATGTTGTCTGCTACAAGTGTGGAAGAGTAGGACACTACAGTCGAGATTGTTATCAGACACAACAGCAGACCAAACCAGTTGGTCAAGTGGTTAAAGGTAACCAGGTGAAGCAAACTACGAAGAGCAGTGTGGGAATGACTGAGACTAAACAAGCAGAGTGTTTAGCAACCAGTGGAAATGTAACTTCAAGCAGTGAGTGGCTGAGCAGCTTGGAGGCTTTTAAGCCATATATCTATGAAGGTACGCTGACAACTCAAGGAGGAAGTGTGCAGGTACCAGTCAAAGTATTACGTGATACGGGGAGTAACCATAGTGTGGTAGTTCGTGGTGCTCACCCACATCTGGAGAAGAATCTCACCGGAGATTCAGTTATTTTGAAGGGTATAGGAGGAGAAGAGGTAACTCCTATATGCCGCTTGCATTTGTCCTGTGAATTGGTGACAGGAAATGTTGATTTTGCTGTAAAGGACTCACTAGCTGTTGAAGGTGTACATGTTTTACTGGGTAATGAAGTTGGTGGTGTACCATTTGTTCCTTGTCCTATAGTGACAGACAAACCGTTAAGGGTTAGTCCTACAGTAGATTTAGAGAAGAAAAACCCCCACCTGTTTCCAAGTTGTGTAACTACCAGGAGTATGAAGAGAACTATGTTTGCAAGTGAAGAAACTGAGGATTTACCTGCACCAGAAGAATCAAGTGAAGGATCTTTAAGCTTAGAAGAGCTGTTCCAGGAAAGTGAAGTTTCCCCTAGTGTTAGTAATGAAGAGATTTCCCAAGTAAACGAGGATCCAGTTGTTATTGAAGAGACTCCAAGTAGTCAAAGTGTTACTGAAGATAATAGTGAACCTACAGAAGCAGAGTTAGCAGATATGGAGAATTCAGCCCTTGAAGTTGGTCAAGTGACTAGAGAGAAGCTAATGAAACTGCAGAAGAGGGATATAACGTTGGCTGATTTGTTCTTCAGAGTTGTTGATCAAGAAGAGATGCAACAAACCTCCACCTGTTATTATCTAAAGGAAGGATTACTAATGAGGAAGCATCGACCTGCAGATATACCAGGAAATGCTGAATGGGTTGAATATCATCAAATTTTGATTCCATATCCATTGAGGAAACAAGTTGTAGCAGTAGCACATGAGTCTGGACATATGGGAATCAGGAAGACTGTTGAGAAGATTATGAAGTATTTTTTCTGGCCTGGACTTCACAAGGATGTTCACAAATTTTGCAGAGTGTGTCACACATGCCAGATAGCTGGAAAACCGAATGAAACCATTCAGAAAACACCCCTACAACCCATAGAAGTTAGAGGAGAACCCTTTAACAAGGTAATTATAGATGTGGTTGGGCCACTTCCGAAAACAAAGAAAGGAAATGAATATCTATTAACATTAATGTGTCCAGTGACTAGGTATCCTGAGGCGATTCCTGTAAGAAGTATAAGTGCAAAGGTAATTGCTGAGAAGTTGGTGGAGTTTTTCTCCAAGTTTGGAATACCAGAAATTGTGCAAAGTGATAGAGGAACAAACTTTGCTTCAAAATTATTCCAGGATGTGATGAACTTGTTAGGAGTAAAACAACAGTTATCAACTGCTTATCATCCAGAGACTCAAGGAGCCTTGGAAAGGTTCCACCAGACATTGAAAAGTATGTTGACTAAGTATTGTAATGAATCAGGAAGAGAATGGGATGCTGGTTTACCTTTGATGTTATTTGAAGTTAGGAATGCTTATCAAGAAAGCATGGGATGTTCACCAAATGAAATGATTTTTGGTCGAGACATTAGAGGTCCATTGAAGATTCTTGCAGAGAATTGGGAAGAAAATCAAGAGGAAATCCAAGGAGAATATGTGAAGAACTTGAGGAAAAGACTAAGAGAAATTAGAAAATTCTCTTTAGAAAATTTGAAAATAAGTCAAGAGAAAATGAAAAGAAAATATGATGCTAAGACTAAGCTAAGAAATTTTAATATTGGACAGCAAGTTCTAGTGTTCTTACCAGTGAAAAGATTTCCCCTTACCAATAAGTTTCAAGGTCCTTATAGGATAATAGAGAAGTTAAGTGATCGAACTTATGTGATTGAAACACCAGGAAGAAGGAAACGACATAGGAAGATACATGTGAATCTTTTGAAACCTTATTTCTCAGAGACTAAAACTGAAACAGTGTCAATAACACAGACAACTTCATCTACAGAGGACGATGATGGCTAAGAATTGGGAGCTGAAAACAAGATGAACAATTCTTCAATATTAGAAAATTTGGAAGATAAACTAAAACATCTGAGTGTTGAGCAAAGTAGTGAATTAAGTGAAGTGATTCAAAGTTTCCCTGAAATTTTTGCAGATGTACCTAGGTGTACCAATCTGACAAAGCATGAGATAAAGATCAGAGAAGATGGAAAACCTTTTAAACTGAGAGCTTATCGCTTATCACCTTTTCATCGAGATGTTTTGAAGAAAGAAGTTGAATATTTATTGCAGCATGGATTAGCAGAACCCAGTTCAAGTCATTAAAGTTCTCCTTGTGCGTTAGTGAAGAAACCAGATGGCTCATTTAGGATGTGTACTGATTATAGGAAACTGAATTCCATCAGTGTGGCTGACAATTATCCTTTGCCTCTTATTGATCAATTACTTGATAATATTGGGCAAGCCAAATTTGTTTCAAGATAGACTTGTTGAAAGGATATTATCAAATTCCCTTAGATGAGAATGCTAAGTTGCTGTCAGCTTTCATTACTCCTTTTGGACTGTATCAATACACTGTTTTGCTGTTTGGTCTGATGAATGCACCTGCAACATTCCAGCGAGTGATGGATCAACTACTAGGATCAATAGAAGGAGTAGGTGTATACCTTGATGACATTGTGATTTATTCTAATACATGGGAAGAACATCTGAAGATATTAAGAGAAGTGTTCAAGAAACTTCGGGAAGCAGGACTAACAATCAACTTACAAAAAAGTGAGTTTGGAAAGGCAACTGTACAGTATCTAGGATTTGAAGTTGGAAAAGGCCTTCTCACTCCTATTGATGCTAATGTAGAAGGTATCCGTAAGGCTACCCCTCCTGCTACAAGGAAACAGCTACAAAGATTTTTGGGCATGGCTGGATTTTATCGCCGATTCTGTCCAAATTTCTCAGCCGTAGTAGCTCCCTTTAACTGACTTAACCAGTCCTAAAAGAAAGTTTGTTTGGACTCAGAATGTCAAGAATCATTTGAGAAGGTTAAAGCAATATTAACTTCAAGACCAGTGCTTCAAGCTCCAGACTTCAATAAAAGTTTGTGATACAAGTTGATGCATCCGACTGTGGAATTGGAGCTGTTCTACTTCAAGAAGATGACAACAGAATCTTCCATCCAGTATGTTTCATGTCTTCAAAGTTGAAAAAGCACCAGAAAACTTACTCAACAATCGAAAAAGAAACATTAGCATTAATCACAGCATTGAAAAAGTTTGAAGTGTATGTGAACCGACCTAGGAATGAAGAAATTTTAGTGTTATCGGATCACAACCCAATCTCATTCATCAATAAGATGAAAAATAATAATATGAGACTGACCAGGTGGTCTTTATGCCTGCAACCATATAATGTAAGTGTTAAACATATTTCAGGAAAAGATAATGTCATAGCAGATTATTTATCCCGTTGTGAATCGTTGGATTCAAAACCCGAGATAAGTAATCTTCTGGGGAGGAATTTCATGATGTTGCCTTGTAATACGTATATCCTCCTATAATTTTGACATATTTACTTTTTCATGTGTTATGTTTGATGATAATGATCGTTAAAGTGTCATATTTAGTTTGGCATCAGATCTCAAAAGAACTAATGATTAAGTAACTTGATAGAATTGTTAATACAATTTTAATAGTAACGTGATTTAGAACGAATATCTTTCTTGGTAAAAGCAGTATATGAACACGTGTTTGTTTCATTTCAATTGTCATCAGTTGAGATAAGAGCGATGACAGGTTTTAAAACAAACGCCAATTCAAAGACGAGTGATTTCATGTTGTTGCACGTTTTGCTGTCCTGGTCATGTTTTGTAAGATGAGTTCAAAACGTTTTGCTGGGATGACGTCATTTTCCTTCTAGAAGCTTCTCCATTGTATCTCGCACCCAAAACGCTTTAATGACGTCACCTCCCTGCTTCTAGAACTTTTGTATCTCGTACCCAAAATGCTTTAATGACATCATGTAATTGTTTCATGTTTCTGGAATCCTAAAATCTATTTCATTCTGATTTCTGAGACCAGTCGATATGGTTCCCTCTCTCTCTCTCGTTCTTAGAAAGAGATTATTTTAACGTAGTGTTTTGTGGTCACATATTAGCATTAACTTTTGAGATCTGAATTTAGCAAAGTTATTTAGTTCGTAATGATGCCTGGTAAAAAGGTGTGTTTTGGTGTAACGCAGCTGCAGCAAGTGATTTACAGAGGTTTTCACAAATTTGTGTAACGTGAATTTTACTTATTAATACCATGGTATGATAAGTTAGGAAATTTTGAACAAGTGAAATCATTATTGATAAATCTTATGTGTATTTTTGTGTGTTTTTCTATTTACAATCTCTTTATATTTTCACATTTTTTATGTTGGTGATGTAACATTTATTTACATAGCATTTTAAATATTTCTTGGTATAATTTAACATCGCATATTTGATTTCATTTATTGAGATTTCTTTTTAAATCTTGAGTAATTCTTGATAGTTTAAATTTTGCTTGATTAATTTAAATTCCTGATAAAGTTTTTGTGAATTAGTTTTGTTTCATAATTTAATTCAAGAATTGATTAAGTGTTGTGTTATTTTCAAGTAATAATAAATTTTGCAGATTGTGAATTCTAATTAATTGTGAATTATAGTTATAAACTTTGAATTTAAAAATAAAATTTTGTATTTAACATTTTTAGAAAAACAGTGTTTCATTTATTGATCACCAGTGAATAGGATTGATTGTGTGTGCATAAGGCAAAGTGATGAACATGTTTTGTTCTTTTAGTTTTGCTAAAGTGAATTAAGACCAGGGAAACAGTTATAGAGTTTTTTGATGGAGTGATGCCCTTTTACTCTAGAAGATTTCTAGTTTAATTTTTGATACCTCACACATATTCTGATAGACTTAGTTTGATTTTTCAAGTAATAAATAAGTTTTTCTTAAGGGATCACTGTTACCTTTAGAGTACTCAGTCGTAATAATTAATGTTATGAGAGTTCAGGTATCTGGCTGAAGTGAGGTATATTTTTGAGTCTTGAGATTAGTTGTGTAATAACCAGGTACTTGATACGCATCGTGACAATATATATATATATATACCTTAAACTAGTATAATAAAGAATGTTTCAAGTACTCTTTCAAGACCTATTCCTTATGTTATACATAAATATATATATATATATATATATATACATATATATATATTAAATTTTTATCACACCGTGATTTATATACAATCATGAAGCTAAAATGTCATTAATATCAAATCCACGCTACCTCACCAGTATATCTCCGTTGGAGAATTATCCGAAGAACAATTTATATAAGTGATAAATGAATTGGAATCGTTTTCGAACTTTGATTTTATTCAGCGACTCCAGTTGACGTAAACCATTGAGCCATCAAGAGAGGATAAATCTATTGCTGTGAGATGTCTTACTGCTTTACCTTCTTCGTGGCGGATTTAGGAAGTGTACTAACCTTCGACAATGACCCACCTGCCATGACAGTTCATTTTTACGTTTGGAACTGCAGCTCTTGTTATGAAATTTTTATCACACTTGTGATTTATATATGGCAATCATGAAGCTACAAATGTCACTTAATATCGAAATCCCACTGCTACCTCGGTATATCTCCGTTTGGAGAATTGTCGTTTTATAATTTTTATTATAATGATAAATGAATATGGAAATCGTTTGGACTCTGGAACCCCTGGCATTTGCCCAAAAGATCTATTCAGCGACTCCAGTTGGCGTAAACCATTGAGCCATCAAGAGAAGTATAAATCTGTTGCGAGATGTCAATGCTTTTACCCGTCGTGGCCATAAAGTGTACTAGCCTCGACAATGACCCACCTCATTCATGACAGTTCATTGGTGCGTTTGGAACACGCAGCTCTTGTTATGAAAAAAATTTATCACACCGTGATTTATATTTAATCATGAAGCTAAAATGCCGGAATATCGAAATCCAATCTACCTCTGTATATCTCCGTTGGAGAATTGTCGCCGAAGGGGAATTTACGAATCTCGGCAATAGATTTATACCTCTTGATGGCTCAATGGTTTACGTTTAACTGGAGTCGCTGAATAGGACTTTCTGACCTAATCTGGTTCGTGTCCCCATGATTCCAATTCATTTATCACTTATATAAATTCCTTCGGCGACAATTCTCCAACGGAGATATACCGAGGTAGTGTGGATTTCGATATTAAGCGACATTTGTAGCTTCATGATTGTATATAAATCACGGTGTGATAAAAAATTCATAACAAGAGCTTCGTGGTTCCAAACGTACCAAAATGAACTGTCATAAGGAGGTGGGTCATTGTTTCTGCAGGCTAGTACACTTTCCCTTCTCACGACGGTAAAAGCAGTAAAAGTAATCTCGGCAATAGATTTATACCTCTCTTGATGGCTCAATGGTTTACGCCAACTGGAGTCGCTGAATAGGCTTTCTTTGTCAGGGTTCGTGGTCCCCACGATTCCAATTCATTTATCACTTATATAAATTCATTCGTGACAATTCTCCAACGGAAGATATACCGAGGTATAAATATTTTGTATTGCAAAACATTTGTAGCTTCATGATTGTATATAAATCACGGTGTGATAAAAATTTCAAACAAGAGCTGCGTGGTTCCAAACGTACCAATGAACTGTCATGGCGGAGGTGGGTCATTGTCAAGCTAGTACACTTTCCCGCTCACGACGGGTAAAAGCAGTACGACATCTCGGCAATAGATTTATACCTCTCTTGATGGCTCAATGGTTTACGCCAACTGGAGTCGCTGAATAGGCTTTGTCGCTGGTTCGTGTCCCCACGATTTTTTTCATTTATCACAGATTTATATAAATTCCCCTTCGGCGACAATTCTCCAACGGAGATATACCAGGTAGCGTGGATTTCGATATTAAGCGACATTTGTAGCTTCATGATTGTATATAAATCACGGTGTGATAAAAAATTTCATAACAAGAGCTGCGTGTTCCAAACGTTCCAATGAACTGTCATGGCAGAAGGTGGGTCATTGTCGAGGCTAGTACACTTTCCCGCCGCTCAAACGGTAAAAGCAAACGACATCTCGCAATAGATTTATAATCTCTTGATGGCTCAATGGTTTACGTAACTGAGTAAGCTGAATAGGCTTTCGTCGCGGGTTCGTGTCCCCAAATGAAGGCCAATTCATTTATCACTTATATAAATTCCTCCGGGAATTCTCCAACGAATATACCGAGGTAGCGTGGATTTCGATATTAAGCGACATTTGTAGCTTCATGATTGTATATAAATCACGGTGTGATAAAAATTTCATAACAAGAGCTGCGTGTTCCAAATGTACCAATGAACTGTCATTTCGGAGGTGGGTCATTGTCGAGGCTAGTACACTTTCCCTTCTCACGAAATAAAAGCAATAAACATCTCGGCAATAGATTTATACCTCTTTGATGGCTCAATGGTTTACGCCAACTGAGTCGCTGAATAGGCTTTAAAGTCGTTTTTGGTGTCCCCAAATTCCCCATTCTGTGATTCATTTATCACTTATATAAATTCCCCTTCGGCGACAATTCTCCAACGGAGATATACTTTGAGCGTGGATTTCGATATTAAATCGACATTTGTAGCTTCATGATTGTATATATATACGAGGGTAAGTCAAAAGTTCCAGGAAAAATTCAATATACTCTTTATTTAAGGAAATTCAAACATCATTTTTCTACATATCTACCATCTAACTCTATACACTTTTCAAGGCGCTGTTTCCACCTCTGCAACCCTTCTTTGTAGAAATTTGGGCCCTTTCTATTAAACCATGTTGAAACTGCATGTTTAGCAGCATCCAAAGATTCAAACCGGACTCCTCTTAAGTGTTCCTTGAGTTTTGGGAACAGGAAAAAATCTGAAGGAGCAAGATCAGGACTATAAGGAGGATGTGGAAGAGTTTTCCCACCTAAATTTCCTAATAGGACTTCTCTTGCAACCCTTGATGAATGTGCTGGAGCGTTATCATGATGGAACAAAATTCTGCGGTGCAACTTTCCTCGACGTTTTTAGCCAATGTAGTCTGCAGTTTTGCAAAAAACCCTTGTAGTAGTTCCCATGGTGATTGTTTTTGTCCTTCAAGGAAATCAATCAAAATCACCTTTGGAGTCCCAAAACACTGTTGCCATAACCTTCTGGGCAGATCTCGCCACTTTGAACTTCACTGGTGCAGCTGAACCTCTTGGTAACCATTGCTTTGATTGAATTTTACTTTCTGGGTCATATTGATGGATCCAAGTTTCATCTCCAGTAACAATCCGGTCAAAAACTCTGATTCATTTGATTCAATCTTCGTTAAAACTGCAAGAGAAAGTTCAGCTCTTTGATGCAGTTGGTCTTCGCAACGCTTTTTTATGACCCAACGTGCTGAAAGTTTATCAAACCAAGATTTTCATTTAAAATTGAAAATGCGGAACCATGGGAGATCCCAGTTTCATTAGCTATCATATCGATAGTAATCCGAATATCTTCATCCACTAGATTCTGCACCAAAGCCACAATTCTTTCATTTTTGCAGTCGATGGTCTTCCCTCTCTTGGGTTGTCTTTGAGGTCCTCCCGACCATCCTTAAATCGCTTTATCCAATCATAAACAACTGATTTAGATGGAGAAGAATCTCCATAAACTTGTTGCAAAGCTTCAATAATTTTTCCTGGTTTCCAATCAAAAGCTTGGTCAGGAACTTGATGTTAGCTCATCTCAAAATTTTTATTTTCCATGGGTTCAGAAGTTACTTTTCTGAAACAGATGTTAACACCACGGTAGCAAGAGGATGACTGAGGTAACAAGTCTATATGGATCACTACATCACAGATAATTGTTTACCAAGTATTTGGGTTGTTTCATTCCTAAAGACTCTACATCATTCAACATTTTTTCTGGAACTTTTGACTTACCCTCTGTATATATATATATATATATATATATATATATCATATATATATATATATATATATATATATATATACATACATACATACATGATTTAACCTGGAAAAATGCTTTACCATGAGCCAGTTATAGACTAAATGAATGATTTCGTTACTTACCTCTAGTTTTGTATAAAACCTGACTGCTGTTGATTCAGGAAATTGTAAAAAATACGGAAAAAGGGGGAATTTATCTGAGCTGAGGGCTCTACTAACAAGGTATTTGTAAGTAAACATGTTAGGGTAAGTTTAAAATTGTGCATTTACATGAAATGAAATATTAGAAGATGAAATGGATTAATCAGGCAGGCAAGGCCTGAGAGGTTAATTATAACTGGGAAAACTTGAAAGTGTATCCGTCGGTGTGACGATGCTGACACAGGGCACAGTCAAGAGATTTCCATGGCTAACAAACCTTCTGTAAATGGAGAGATTCACGAATTAAAGGCCAGTAAGGATGCATTAAAATAAGCGTAGGGCAAGGCGAGCACGGAGGGTGACAAAGAAGCCTTGAACACACAATTTTATGTAATTATTTAAGAACAGGCATTACGTAACACTGCCCTAACAAGGCAAGATTGATAAGGAAATACTGGCAATTAGAAATGGAAACAGGAAGTTTAGTACGAGAATTAAAACAGTGTGACTGACTGGAAGAACCTTTGCAACAGATCACTTTACCTTGTAGAAGAGATGGCTTCAGCGAGGGTAATGGCGGCGGAGGAAGGACTAAGGGCTTCACGGGTAAGAAGACTAAAGGTCCCTGCAAGACAGGACCTTGTGGTAGGGCAGGCTCTCTGAAGGAGGCGGGAATGGAAGGGAGAGATGCGTCTTGCTCGCATTCAGGAATGTCTCTCTCCCTTGTTCCTTCGGTGAGACCCTTATATGACTTTGGTCAGGGGTCAGGAGGTTATCCACAGGTAGATTGGGGTTGGTGTCGTTTCCCTATGCGCGGGCATCATCTTTGACTCAAAGTCCAGCTGTCCATGCAAGCTGTCCTCTCTTAATCTGCCTCCCCGGCGCTATTCCTGCCTCCGGCCAGGTTTTGAAAGCAAAGTCTCCCACAGTGTCACATGTTCAAAAAGAGAAAGTTGAAAGGGATATAACGTGATTAACAGATTACGGGAGGGGCCTATATTCCTTTCGCCCTTCCTAGTCAGGCAGTGCCCAAAATACACTGTTGTATTTTCCAGCTTTAAATGAAGCATTTGGTGTCTGGTATTCTTGGAAAAAATTATATATATATATATATATATATATATATATATATATATATATATATATATATATATATATATATATATATATAATATATATATATATATTATTGTATAATGGTATATATATTATTATATATATATATATATATATATATATATATATATATATATATATATATACTACTGTATATATATATAATCCTTGGATATGCTGAATATTAAGAATAAGATACTGAATTGCTGTTTTTTTTTTTTTTTTTTTTTGGTAAAGTATGCAATTCTTCAAACACCGTTTCTCAGTAAGTCATAAGTTTGGAAAATATTTATTGTTTTTCATATCTGGAAATGCGTTTCATTATCTCGTATGGTGTTTTCAGTCGAGCTATTCAAGATTCGGTTTAACAGAAAACGCCACGAAATAGATCGGTGTATTTGAGTTATGACTAAATCAAAATCTCGAATAAAAAGCCAAGGTTCTGGAAGGCTCATATTAGTGAATAAACAACTGTAAAATTTGGGGCCAACTTCATGGTAAATGCATTAAACATACTTAAAATCAAAATGGCTAAACCCATAATCCACTTTACATTTTCAATTTGGATTTAGCCTTTGCTTGAAATGTTTTTATTTTGTGAATTTTACATTTCGGAACCACTCCCAGGTTTCATCGTTCAGTCTGTATTAGATTTAAAGCATTTTACATCATGAAAATATATATCTAATGGTTCATTTAATATTAAGATACTGAGTAATGGGTTAGAAAGGCATCATGTGATATATTCATTACGAATTGCTCACTGAAATGACACTGACACTATTATCTAAGTCTTGTAAGATTACCCAGCATTATGAGTCAGTTCACTGGTTAAATATTTTTAAATGCTATGGATGAGAGAGAGAGAGAGAGAGAGAGAGAGAGAGAGAGAGAGAGAGAGAGAGAGCCCGCATCATTTACCAATTTCGAATTGCACGTGATATACACTTAAGCTTCCGAACAAACCACTTTCAGTCTTTTTAGTTTAGTCTTAATTATAACTACTTAACAATAATCTGTTTGATGACTAAAACGCCCAGGAACAAATCTATTTTTTTTTTCGCCTCATCATAATGCATCCAGAGAGCTTATCCTTCGCACTTGAAAATATATCCTCCAGCTGTTCCAGCACATGACTTTTTATGGAAGGTGGCGGAGGATTCTCTGTAAGGGAATGTGAAAATTACTTAATTAAAGAGGACTTTTCCCTCAGCGAAATGCCAAAGGCCTTGTTTGGGCTTTGTAGTCTGATATGTAATACTCTCCGTTGCCGAAGCCGAAAGAATAACTCGGGGTTTTACATTTCCCTCATCAGCAATTCCTGGTAAACTTAATGAAAGCTTTGAACCATCAACACAATCACAGAAAGAAGACCGTTTTGATATCAACATTTGAGAGTGATACACACTTTATCAACAGGCATTTATCTACATACATGATACACGTACCATTACTATTTTTGTATTCCATCCATCTATTTTAGTCTGTTATTCCAGTATAGGACAACACACACACACACATATATATATATATATATATATATATATATATATATATATATATATATATATATATATATATATATATATATATATATATAATATATATATATATATATATATCATGTGTGTGTGTGTGTATATACATATATATTGTCACGATGCGTATTAAGTACCTGGTTACTACACAACTAATCTCAAGATTCAAAAATATACCTCACTTCAGCCAAATACCTGAACTCTCATAACATTAATTATTACGACTGAGTACTCTAAAGGTAACAGTGATCCCTTAGGAAAAACTTATTTATTACCTGAAAAATCAAACTAAGTCTATCAGAATATGTGTGAGGTATCAAAAATTAAACAGAAATATTCTAGAGTAGAAGGGCATCACTCCATCAAAAAACCAACTGTTTCCCTGGTCTTAATTCGCTTTAGCAAAACTTAAGAACAAAACATGTTTATCACTTTGTCTTATGCACACACAATCAATCCTATTCACTGGTGATCAATAAATGAAACACTTTTTCTAAAAATGTTAAATACAAAAATTTATTTTTAAATTCAAAGTTTATAACTAGAATTCACAATCTGAAAAAATTACCATTACTTGAAAGTAACACAACACTCAATTAATTCTTGAATCAAACTATGAGACAAAACTAATTCACAAAAACTTTATCAGGAATTTAAATTAATCAAGCAAAATTTAAACTATCAAGAATTACTCAAGATTTAAAAAGAAAACCTCAAAAAAAAAAAAAATTAAATCAAGTATGCAATGTTAAATTACCAAGAAATATTTAAAATGCTACGCAAATAAATGTTACATCACAAACATAAAAACGTGAAAATATAAAGAGATTGTAAATAGAAAAACACACAAAAATACACATAACATTTATCAATAATGATTTCACTTGTTCAAAATTTCCTAACTTATCATACCATGGTATTAATAAGTAAAATTCACGTTACCTTACACAAACTTGTGAAAACCTTTGTAAATCACTTGCTGCAGCTGCGTTACCACAATACACACTTTTTACCAGGCGCCGTTACAAACTAAATAACTTTGCTAAATTCAGATCTCAAAAGTTAATGCTAATACGTGACCACAACACACTACGTTAAAAGTAATCTCTTTCTAAGAACGAGAGAGAGAGAGGGAACCAAATCAACTGGTCTCAGAAATCAGAATGAAATAAATTTTAGGATTCCAGTAACACGTGAAACAATTACATGATGTCATCAAAGCATTTTGGATACGAGATACAAAAGTTCTAGAAGCAGGGAGGTGACGTCATTAAAGCGTTTTGGGTGCGAGATACAATGGAGAGAAGCTTCTAGAAGGAAAATGACATCATCCCAGCAAAACGTTTTGAACACAATCTTACAAAACATGGCGTAACTGATCAAGACACGTATTTTTTCTCTCAAAGTAGCGTACGTGACTTGAACAATGCATGTAACAACATGAAATCCCTCGTCTTGAGCCCGTATGGGACGAATCAGCATTTGTTTTCAAAACCTGTCATCACTACCCAAAACAAAGCGCTCTCCCTTATCTCAAGTGATGACAACTGAAATGACACAAGTGCTTGCTGGACACGCACACGTGTTCATATACTATGCTTTTACCAAGAAAGATATTATTCGTTCTACGTTACTATTAAAATTATATTACCAATTCTAAATTACGCTATTAAGTTATTCAATAATTAGTTCTTTTGAGATCTGATGCCAAACTAAATATGACACTTCAATGATCATTATCATTAAACATAACACATGAAAAATGTAAATATGTCAAAATTATAGGAGGATATACGTATTACATGGCAATACCATGAAAATATATACATATAATATATGATATATAGTATATATTATATATATACACAGTAATCCTTCAATTATCCAGATTAATAGATCCAATGGCCTCCTGGATAATGGCAAAATCTGGACAATGGGGGAGTAAAAAATCTCGAGGTGTTCAAGGACAACTCCGTACCCATCCTCACCTAACCTTGTCAATACCACATAACTATAAACACTCAGTATGCTTATAAACAACCACCATCAAACTTTAGATAAAAACTTGATGCAAAAAGCAATTATCTACCTCTTTCCCCATATTTGCAACAAAATAGACTGCATACATACACTGAAAATAAATGCAACCCCTTCTTTTTTTCTTTCTCATAAATGATACAGTTCAGTAGAGAGGTAGCCTACCTGTGTTTACCCAGCAGCCTACCATGGTTTTATCACCATTCATGTATTTTTACACGGCAACTTTCTTATCAGTTGTTACCATATTGTATAACCATACACGAGATACAAAATTTGTAAGTGTGAACTATTGACTCAGGCTAGCCCGGTGTTACACTCACAGTATCTATTTGCATAAGTCAAATAGGCAATTACAGCTGTATTTACATTAAAGATAATGGTAATGAAACTGTTATTATACTTACAGGATCCATTTATACTGTATTATATATCATCATTGTAATATGTATAAAAAAACACTCGTCTGTCCACCATGTGTGTTTACATAAACGTAAAATGGGTATGCAAAGGTAAACTAACATACTTTAGGGTAAAGTAAAATCTCTCAAAATCACAAAACAGCTTTTTCCTAGTCCACTTGTTTACGTCATACTCGATGTTGTTTATGTCAGTTCTTTGATAAGTGGTTGTTAATTATGAGATGGTTATGAACTGTTACATAAGCCACAGGTTCGGTAATCTTGTTTGAAAGCTGAGCCTAGTACAATCTACCAAAAATGAAATTCGTTCGGTCTGTAATACACAGTGTTTGTGTATTACATTACAACACCTTGTGTTTACATCTTAGTACATGTGGCATTTCTTGATAACGACTGTTCCAGGCAAATTCATTTTAAGAACACTACTAAAAAATAGTTGATACATGAGAAAATGCAGTAAAATCATAGTGCAAATGAAAATACTGTAGTATAAAATATAAATAAAATAGTAAAGGAGTGGGTGTGCTACTATACTGCTCTCTCTCTCTCTCTCTCTCTCTCTCTCTCTCTCTCTCTCTCTCTCTCTCTCTCTCTCTCTCTCTCTCTCTCTCTCTCTCTCTCTCTCATCTCAGTATTATGCGTCCTTAAATAAAATGAAAATTTTCATGATAAAACTAATTATTTGGATACTTACCTACTGTACTTTTAAAGTTAGCTTACATCTTTGTGCCATTAAGTGTGATCGGCATTCAAAATAAAACAAAATAACACTTGGCTAGCCCGCTAGGACTGTCCCTGAATCACCTGTTTCCCACCAGGTGGTGTTAGAATGTTTATGTTCTTGACAGAATTCTTCACGACCACCCACTATGATGTGGGGAGGCTGGGTGCGTTTTCCCTTTAACAGTAGGTATGCATCCAAATAATTAATTTTACCATGAAAATTTTCATTATTTGGAATGAATCTTACCTACTGTTGAAGTAAGCTGACTACCACATTGAATGAGGATGGTGGGTTATTCTAGCCAAGAAACAATATTCAACCAAGTTAGCTAAAAGCTTTTTAATGAGGGGAAAACAGCTTCTAAACATTCTTGCCTGTTGAGTGGCTTACTGGCAAGTACTGCTGCCAGACATTAAAACCACAACAGGGTGTAAGGCCCTTTTAGTGAAACTTGTCTGAGTACTAGTGACTCCTGTGCCTGAGTCTAAAGCCTATAACCGGCAGTCCAAAACTAAAGACAACTACCACCTTCATATATGAAGGTGCGCCCTATACACCAATGTGTACCTTCATGCTCCCAAAATTCAGTAGCGGGATTTCCTAACAACTAATCATAAGATAGAAAGCAAGACTACTATCATACTTGCTTCAGGAGAAAACATCCCCGCTGCAATGATAGGACTAAGGGTTTTACATCTCATACTGAATTAGAACATTTTGCAAATAATATGAGTCAACAACAGTTACATCTCCCCTGAGCTGCATGACAACCTTCTCTAGCGAAAGGTTTTAAAAGAAAATAAAGATGTGCTTATGGTATGGAAGCCATGAGGATTATTTTCAAAATGGCAAAAGCTCAGGAATAAACATTCTTAAGCATTCTTGGACATAGGAGTGTTTTTGGTCTCCTAATACCACAGATAAATATAAAGGCTTAACTCCTCCTATTAAAGGTTTATGTCTGTCCAGGTAAACCCTTAAAGAGTTCTAACTGAAAATGAGACAGCCACTTCTTCATTGCCTACCAAAGCAGTTAAATTAAGCAGTCACAAACCTGGGAAGGGCTTTCACTTCTGTATCTTTTCTCTAAGCAATGAAAGAAGAGAGAGGTTGCCACTAAAAGCCCACATACAAGAAAGGCCCTCAAGCTCACAAATATAAACCCCTAAAAGTTCTAACTGGACACAGGACAGCCATTTCTTCATTGCCTACCAAAGCAGTTAAGTTAGGCACTGTCACACAAGTCTGAGAAGGGCTTTCACTTCTATATCTTTTCTCAAAGCAATGAAAGAAAAGAGAAGGGTTGCCACTATAACACAGTCCACATACAAGAAAGGGCTTGAAGCTCACTAAAAAACTTTGCCACAGCAAGAGCTAAAAGAAAGATGCCTTCAAAGTTCTTACGTGATGCTTTACCAAAAGGCTCAAACTGACATTATGTTAAAATCTGGAGGACTACATCTAAATTTCACCATAAACCATGATAGGAAGATTGAAATTTCCAGCAGAAAAGATAGAAAACCTCTTCAAACTTTAAATCGTGAGCAATATTCCAGTCAGCATGATGCAGAACTGAATGTAATGTAAAGCAGTATCCTTTGATCGATGTAACAGAAAAGTGCTTTGCGTACCCGAGATACTGGCAGAACTTAAATCAGGATATCTAGTGAACATGTGCTGGACATCACTCTGGACAAGCACCAAGATCAATAAACTGACCACTGTTAATGATACATAAGTCCAACATTGGAGGGCCTTCTAGAATTAAGGGCTGCTTCCTTGGCCAGGCTAGAAATGCCCTTAGCTCTAACAGACAACTGACAATCTCCACGTGGTCAGATGAAGCATGTGGTTTGATGGACAAATAAGACTGTCTGAAAAGATCTTTCCTGAATGGAAGACGACGAGGAACATCTACCACCAGGAAAGGAAGTTAGGGGAACCATTCCCTTTGGGGCCACCAAAAAGCTATCAAAATCATCCTTGTGTTCTACAAAGCTCACAACTTGTTGACTATTTCCTCAAAACAGCAAACAGAGGAAAAGCATAAAGCATACTTGAAGGAAGGCATCAACTGCCCGTTCCTGAGGATCCTGACATGGAGGGCAGTAAACTAGGAAAGTAGTTTGGGCAGTCGTGAACAGATTAGTGTTTGGGTCTCCCCAGCAGTTCCACAACTTTTGGCAAACCTGAGGAAGAGGAGACGATCTGACTGAAGACCTTGCCCTTTTCTGCTGAGTTGGTCTTCAATAACAATGTTTTTCCTGGTTTTCACTCACCTTCTGACGTGGATTTTATAATAAAAAACTTATATTGTATCTAAGTCCCAACCCAGCTTTAAACAGCTTCAAAGAGATGCAATAGCATTCCGAGAACCAGCATTAAAGGATACACTTCTAATACCACCTCTGTTGTTTAGATTCAGACAGCAACATGCCAGAACATTGCCCATGCTGGTTGGCTCTCAAGAGCTCACTCTGTAAGCACAGTTCCACACTAAACAGTTTCCTAGATTTCTCTTTCAACTGTTCAACCATTTCCCAAAGGATCTACCTCCATGATAAAACACCTTACCATGATCAGTATTAACTTAGAACTCATTATAACAGGAGACAAGGTAGAAGTAAACTAAAGAGTGCCAGTCAACGGATTCATCTTCGGCATAAAGGAAGTGAAAACATAAAGGAAGTGAAATATAAAGGAAGTGAAAACAGAACAACGCGAGCTATGCACCGCTTAAATACTAAAGGAAAATCAACCAAATAACAGCTGAAAACCCTAAAGTCTAATGGAAGAACTGAGACGAAAGAAAACGGCAATCTACAAACGATGACGGCGAGATGAAAAATGCCAGAGGTGACATACCATGGAACGCCAGCAATGATGTCATAGAACGCCAGTAGTAAGTACTGGACGGCTAGGTGGGAAAGGTAGAGAGTTCTTGCCTGACACCACCACGTAACCATGAAGACAACTGGAGCCATCTACAACACTTAAGGGGCAATTGCCAAGAAGCAAGAGCCGTTCCATCACCAGGCTAACTCACTCTAGATAAATAAGTGGGGAAGAGGAAGATCCGCTATTATGCATGGGAATAATTGTCACAAGGTGACAAATACGAGTGATAGAGGGGAAAACTGTGTGGGGGGGAGGGTTATCATTCGCTCAGAGGATGATACAGGGCGAGTGAATGATAAAAGAAGAATTGACACAGCTCAGAAACTACTGAAGTAAATGCAATATGTCTATATCCCTTAATATAACTACCAGTTCACAAATCACTATCATTCTCTCCAAAACGGATGATATGTGAGCAGGTGACACATGAGCACTACCAAATAACTCCTTCAGAGAATGAGTCAAATTCGAACCAAAGACACTTAAGAGAGGAGGCAAAGGGCACAGACCTTGGTCCTGAGACACTCCATGGTTCCCTGTCCGCAGAGAATACCAATGGGCCCACGGCTGTCCAGGTAAAGCATAGTCCAGTTCTAACTGTAAAAAAATAATGCTTCTCAATTACCTATTAGTCTGCTCCTGAACCACATAGGGAGCAAAAGAAGGTGGAGCAGGAGGAGTGAGAGAGCAATTAACCCAGGCTATCAGGTACGTTAGTGGAGGAGGAGGAGAAGCAACACCAGAAGGCAACAGGAAAAGACTGAGTGGGCTTAGGGTGTTCCCTAACGAATTGTATACATAATCTATCAGCCTCTAGCGTCTTCTGATACTTTACAAAATTTTAATCCTCTCATCTGATCTCTCATTATTATCTTCACATCAAGAAATCCAAACTCGTGCCTCAACAGCTAGGCTAAACCACACGTGGCCTCACGCACAACCAAAACATTCGTTTCCCACAAACTCTTTCCTATACAGCCTGATGCTTTCATCTCTGCTTAGATGACATAATGCAAACACAATACCGTACAGGAGGAAACCAGCCAGAAATAGCCAACAATATTACTAATGCTGATTCACACCATCTGCACAAGTACATGGCACGAAGAATTCTAAAAAGAGTCAACATTCCAACTCCACCTGGTGGGAAACAGGCGATTACAGAGACAGTCCTAGCAGGTTAGCAAAGTGTTATTTTGTTTTATTTTGAATGCCAATCGCACCTAATGGCATGTTAGCCAAGTGTTATTTTGTTTTACTTTGAATGCCAATCGCACCTAATGGCATGAAGATGTAAGCTAACTTTAACAGCAGGCAAGATTCATTCCAAATAATATGAAAAACACAAAACCAAACAAACTCCTGGAAGTTCACGATGCCATCCAGTGAGTGCGTGCATACATGTGTGTGTGTTGCCATTTTTTTTTTTTTTTTTTTTTTTGATTTACTGTACTGTACTTCATTACAAGCTTAGTTAACTAAGTATGATTATTTCACATATAACAGTACATAAGATATTTTATCACTGATCATATTTCATCTCTGATCACCGTAAAAACATTTAAAATGCGATGTTCATATGTAAGCAAGCCAACACCAAACAGGCTGCAGCAAGTTCACAGACGACACCAAATGAATGTGCATAGATATGTAAGCTACGCACAAGATTGCGTTTAGCTTTTGTTTTGTAAAAATAAAAAATTAGAAAATACAATAAAAACAGTGTTAATGAGAATGCTGTTGCATAACATATAAATAAAATAGTGAAGGAATGTGTTATTGTACTAAGGCTTCCATGTAAACATACCTCTCTCTCTCTCTCTCTCTCTGTACATATCCTTTAATAAAATATGAATTGCTGTATCATAAACATAAAAACACAAAACCAAACAAACTCCTGGAGGCTCACGCGCCACCCAGTGAGTGTGTGCATATGTACGTGGGCGTTGCCATTATTTTGCTTTGCTTGATTTAGTGTGCAGTATTTCACTACAAGTATATCATAAACAGTACACAAGAGATTATCTTATCACTGCTGATATTTCATCTCTAATCACTGTAAAAATGTTAAATTGTGTCTTTCATATGTACGCAAGACAACACCAAACAGGCTGTAGCAAGTTCACCCAAGCCACGGAATGAGTGCATGCGTAGGTGTTGCCATTTTTTTCTTTTTGCTTGATTTACTGCACCACATTTCATTACAAGTTGAGCTGACTCTAAGTATGAATATCACACATATCATAACAGTACACAAAAGAATATTTTATCACTTGATATTTCTTCTCAGCTGCTCTCCCTCTCTCTCTCTCTTCTACCCTATGTACACAATTGCGTTCATCTTTTGGATTGAAGGAATAAAAAATTAGAAAATAGAGTAAACATAAACGAAAATACTGTAACATAAAATATAAATAAAAAAAGTAAATGATGAGTGTGTTACTGTACTTAGAATTCGGCGTAAACATACCTCAGTTATTGTTCTCTCTCTCTCTCTCTCTCGATTACAGTCCGTTAGTCCGAAGGCCCGATAGTCCGAAGGTCCGATACAAGGTCTAAAGAATGCCAGGTCAGACCGCTTCCGACCAAAATAAAGACAATCTCGCGCATGACGTCACGAGGCTGCATCTGGCCGAGGTTCAGGTAAAAAAATGTCATCAGTCAGTATTTGACTTCACCAGAGTGAAGAACAAGGAAGCTCTCTTAGGCCGGATTAAGGCTGGTCACTGGTCAATCCTTTTAATCTCGACGGCCCGACCGAGACCATGGCTACTTGCTCTGTATACGGATGCAGATCTAGTCAGAAGCGAAAGGAAGATCCAAAAATAAAATTTCATCGTTTTCCTAAAGATCATGAGGTGCAACAGAAGTGGCTGCAGTTTTGCAATACTACTGTTAATATTCAAAACGCAAGAGTCTGTAGCCTGCATTTTGAATCTACTGCCTATAAGAGACATCTGAAGTACGAGCTCCTTCAGTTGGAAACTCCAAGAAATGCAAATTTACTGCAAGATGGTGCTGTTCCTACTCTCAATCTACCGACAATGAATGGTAAGCCTTGAATCTAACAAAGTTTAAATTACATCAGTTACAAGAATATCTACAAATCATCGCAACCCTTATTATTATATTATTATTAATTGTAGTGTATTCGTAGTATTAATATGAGAGCATTTATGGTATCTTCAAAATAAACTGTTCAGTCTACAATAATGAAATTGTTTTACAGTGAATGCTGCAATTGAACGAAAGGAGAAGGGAACTGAAAATAAATAAGGCAAGGATTTTCCAGTGGAAACTTATGCAAGTCCTCCCTAGAAAACCAGACCAGTTGGCAAGCTGAGACCTTCAAAGAGAAATTCTTCGTATTGAAGATGTGCAAAAGGAACTGGAGGCTGTCAAAAAAGCAAAGAGATGCTTTGCTAGAAGAAAAAGAAGAATAGAAGAAGAGAGATTCTTCTCAAGAAAGAGATGCAAAGTTTGGTAGCCAAGATAAGTTTTGCTTTAAGTAAATTCTTCAGTGAGTCACAAATCGAATATTTGTTAAATGGGACCCCTATACATCGTTGGTCTGGTGATGATATTAGAAATGCTATTACCTTGCGTAGTTTAAGCCCCAAAGCCTATAAATATTTGCGGAAGTATGTAGATTACCATATCCCTCTAAAACAACATTAAATCGCTGGTTGTCAAAAATTGATGTAGAGCCAGGTATATTGTCATCATTCATAAATTTACTGAAGGTTAAAGCTGTGGTAATGCCTGAAACTGACCGTTTATGTATCATTTCATTTGATGAATGTAGTGTAGCTCAAGTATGGTCGTACGATAAGGAAAAGATATTTTATATCCTCCAAAAACCGGGTTCAGTGTGTCATGATTAGGGGCTTATTAAACCATGGAAGCAGTTGATATACTATAATTTTAACTCTGATCTTACTAAAGATATTTTGTTTGATATCATAGGGAGGGTGGAAGCAGCAGGGTTTATTGTTGTTGGTATGGTGAATGATTTAGGCCCTACAAATGTAAAATTATGGAATAATTTAGGTATAGGACTAGAAAATTCCTCATTCACAAATCCATCTGGTACTGATAGGGAAGTGTATGTATTTGCTGATGCCCCGCATCTCATCAAATTAGTAAGAAACAATTTCTAGATTCAGGTTTTCAGTTACCGAATGAGAAACGTGTACTGAGTGGATGTGTTAGAGAACTTATCATGAGAAGTGTGAGTGATCTGAAGACAACGCATCGCTTATCCGATAAACATATTACTGTTGCTGGTGTTACAAGAATGAATGTAAGGCTTGCAGCTCAACTACTGTCTGAGACAACTGCGAAGACTCTGAAATACTTTGGAAACAAAGGACTTTTGAAAAGCAAAGAGTGGGAAGAGACTAGTCAATTCATCCACCTGTGCGACTCATGGTTTGATCTGATGAATTCCAGAGTGCCCTTCGATAAAAAACCATCCAGACATGCATTTGGACTTCATCTTGAAGTACAAAGAAACACATTAAACCGTATGATAGATACTGCAAAGACTTTGAAAGTCATTGGAAGTAAGTGCATGTATCAATTTCAGAAAGGACTAGTTGTATCTTCGGAGTCTTTAAAGAAACTTTATGAAATGGTCAAGTCAAGGTATGGTATTTCATACATATTAACATACAGGCTAAACCAGGATGGCTTGGAGCATCTGTTTGCTAGTCTAAGGCAAAAGGTGCTGCATATGAACATCCTCACCTGTGTCTTTTAAACATAGAATTGGGTCACATCTTTTAGGAAAGGAAAGCCAGCTGGTTGCTGAGAACTGCAATATTGAAAAGAAAATGAGGACATAACTATGGTACACGATATATCGCAATGTTCAAGTAACAGTGTACAGGCAATTGATTGTGACCAGAACAACTTAGACCAGGAACTGTGTTTATCTGCTATGCTGTTTGCCTTTCTTGATCCTGACAACTTAGAGATGGATGATATTGCAGATAAAGATTGTGATGATGCTATACTCCCTTAGAACTGGAAAATGAGATGAAAACAGAAGGACTGCGCTATTTAGGTGGATATATAGCTTTTAGATTTCCACAGTTCCAACATCTTGGTTCCCACATAAAACCTGGGAAGGGACATGGAATGAGGCAGCTAGCCGGAGTCAGGAAAATGGCTTAATGACACCGAGTGTTTTTTTCTTCAGTGAACTTCAAAAATGGAAAGAATTTTTGTCTGCTATCATGGAGAGAAGTCACTGAAACCTGGGAAAGACGCTAACAAAATATTAATTTCTTATATGCATCAATATGTAAATTTACCTAATGAGGTTATTGCCCTATTTGTCAGGTGCTGCATGTTTTTAGGATACGAGTCCTAAACAAAACATGTCTTCTGAGAGAAATCAAAAGAGAAAGTATGCAAAATTAACAAAATAACTTTCATAATAAAGATTTAAAGTTTTACTTGCTTTCTTGTTTCTGTGTACTTTCATTAAACAGCACGAAATTTAAAGAGAATTTTCTTATCCTTGTCTTATGTTGAATGATGTGGAAGAAATTGTAAAATATGAACATGAGGTTCTTAACTATTTTTGTCTTAAGAGACACACCTGGGCCGGATTTACACGGTTAGGCCTACTGCATTAGCCAAACTGCAATAGAGAGACATATGGAGGGTTATTCAATCCTTTAATTCAGCAGTACCTGGAGATTAACGGGGACCTTTCTCACCCAAGGTCGTGACAGAGAGAGAGAGAGAGAGAATGGGTGTGGGCAAACAATTCCCATAGTGACCCTTCATTTTATTGTTTTCTTGGTTTTCTTTTATGGCCACATACCAGTGACGTCACAAATATGCGCAGTAACGCTGAGACGGTCTGACCTGGTATTCTTTAGACCTTGGTCCGATAGTCGTAGGTCTAAGCCGGCATTCCGAGGCAAGCGCCCCCCACCCCCGCCTGATTAATCCCCCCGCCTCCATGGCTAATACGGCAAAATTGTAACCAGTAAACACCCCTAGGGTACGTTATGTTGGTATTTTTATGGGTGTTTACTGGTTACAATTTTGCCGTATTAGCTATGGAGGGGTGGGGGGCTGATTACAGTCCGTCAGACTATCGGGCCTTCTGACTTTCGGACTATCGGGCCTTCGGACTATAGGGCGGTCACCCTCCCTCTCAGTATTGTACATATCCATTAATAAAATGTGAATTACTATATCATAAACATAAAAACACAAAACCAAACAAGCTCTATCAAGTCACGTCTACCTAGCCCTCTTCATCCGTCCAACACAGCACCTCCACCCCCTTCCAGCCACAGAAACTGCTTCCCAGCTTCACCCCCTTCTCTAAGACTTCCTCTACACAGCCTTACTGCCCCTCCCTCTCCAATGGTGCCAAGACATCCGACTCCCCCCAACCCAACGCCCACCATGGAGACTTCTACAGACTTCCCTCAACATCCAACAACCTTTCTCAGTCAGTCTGAGTGTAAAATGTCACCAACATTTTCTTGGGGCTGCACAGCATTGCAAACCATCAGAGCAGTTTTTCAATTTTTTGAAATTTATACATCATATATATATATATATATATATATATATATATATATATATATATATATATATATATATATATATATATATATATCTTTGGACCCTGATCCCTGGTCTGTGTATGTTGGATAATGTTGAATTCATAATGGCAATCTGGATAACAGAAGGATTACTGTATTATATATAGTGTGTTTATGTATGTATGTACACACACACACACATATATATATATATATATATATATATATATATATATATATATATATACATGTCCTCTTGTGTGGTATATAAATATACTTGCCCCAGGTGTAACTTGGGGATTTATATGGGATCCACATGGAGGCTCCTGAAGGTGCGCATCGACTGTCATAGAGGGGTCAGTTTCCAGACAGGCAGCAGACTCACGAACCAAGGACATTCCAATATAAGAGCTCATGCTAAAGTCTGTAAAACATACATTGAAAATAAAGATTTTAAAATCATCGGACAAAAACCCAACACCAAGGAATTACCCATTTTAGAGTCCTTATTGATCAAACAACTACTATGAGATTAAGAGCTTCTGTAACACGGTTTTTTCGCAATAACTTTATTTCATAAATGTAACGCTTATTCAGAATACACATATCTACACATACATTTTGACTGTATTCTGCATTACGTAGGTTGAATAAATTTGGTACTTATAATGTAAAAGTGACTTTTTTGAAGACGGGCCAACTTACTCAGAGAAAAGGTTTCGAACGGTTACGTAACTTTTGACAGCATTTCTTCCCTCTTTCTCGGTGGATGATTGGCTATACGTAACGAAGGCTAGACCAATGGCAACAATGACATAAAAATTTAAATACAAGCAAAGCAGTACACCTTTATGAACTCTGAAACCTCTCCACTGATAATTGTCATAATGAACACACCAACAAAATATGTTAATACAAAAACACTTTGATTATTACTCTCGCTCCCAAAATAAGTTTCCTAAAAAATTACAGTCTACTTTATAGGTCACAATCAGATTGACAAGATGTAGGGAATAGTTGGTAATTTTCAAAACCATAGTAGACAAGCTTGATTTGATAACTATATATCCAATGTCATAATTTTTATTTATTGGCTATCTATCCATTTACTTAAAAAAATACCAAGTACCGTATTTTAGCTTTAAACCTTCACCAATAATTATCGTCAGAATGATGACTTCATGAGGCTCCACCCATTTTGGCCTCGTTATAATTCAGGATAACACTGGGGGCTATCATGGGCATTGTTGGATTGGAAAATTTAACTTCATAAAAACTAATTTCTCGGAGTTGTAAGAAGTGCTAAATGATCCTCAAAGATCCCAGCAGTTGGCCTAAACGTTTAATTCATGTATATTACTGCTATTACTGTTGCACTACTGCTACAGTAGTATTACTATGCTAGCACAGATACTCCACCCACATCTATGTATCGTTCCGCCATTCTTA
>NC_089754.1:12510302-12610302 GCF_040412425.1 Macrobrachium rosenbergii
TCATAAAAACGTAACAAACTTACCCTGGTGACTGAAAAATTAGGGAGCATAAGATAAAAAAAAAAAAAAAAATTTTAATGAGGTGACAAAAAAATGTATGGTTGCATTTGCGGACCCAAAAATAATGGAAAATGATAATTACTCTGTAAAAGAAGGTTTTCACACAAAAAGAAATAAAAATTCACTCTCCCGCCCTTACACACGAGATAATCCTCAGACCGAACTTGACTATATTCAAAATCTTTACCATTACATTCTTTGAGGGGTCGTTCATGAATCCAAATTTTTTCTTTGCGATAACCGCAGTACGTGTTCAACACAGTTGTTGAGAGCATTTTGTCTTCAGATTCACATCAGAACTAAAAAAATATTCGAACGTATAAATTTAGTAACAATCAAGTAGAAACACAAAAGACCTGTTTGGTTGTAATTTATACTTAAAACCAAACACTGATTTATGTATGCAAGGAACACACGTACATTTACAAATGAGAATTCTCCTAAAAATATGGACGATCTCTGTATGCGTAGTCCGCCAATTAAATGGTTATTAGCGACGGTTTTATAGTATAAGCATTACCGTTAAAAGTGATGATGGTTTAACTCTGGTTTTCCAGTTACTCTCTACCTCCAACTGTGGAATGAAACGGCAACTATAGTATAGTCAGTGGGGTAGCTTATACTAGACCAGCTTATCTCATGCAATGCTAATTCTCGAAAAGTAGCTGCGCTGCAACTTTACACTTGGCGGCTTTGGATTTTTTTATAATACCTGCTACCTTAGTTCCCAGAAGCCTGCGCTCTTCGCATCTCTCGTCCTTCCACTGTCGGGATATAGCTCTTCTGCCCAGAGATGAGTATCATCCCAGGATTTCTATGTGTATTTCATTAAGGAAAATTGCTTGAGTGTAGCTTCTCATTTTAACAGGGAGCTCTTGCTGTCATCAGTCTTGACAGCCACCAGCGTTAGTGCACGGGGCCCGTTTTGAAGTGTCAATACTTTTTACTTTGCTAAGGAACTCCCTTGTCGTACTGCCTACGTGACAGGATACTTTTTATTCCCGTTGTTTAAGTGTTGCACAACCTTCCTTGCAGTCTTACCGATGTCTTGGTCGTTCCAGAGAGGTTATAATTCTTCTGAAATGCCGCATTGATCATTAGGCTTCATTTTCTTTTGCTTTAAGTTTCTCCTGGCGTTCATCATGTATCTGTTATTATCATTATTTATTCATTGGTTTCAACTAAATTTTATAAGACTTCTCCGTTTCTCTTTTTTTTTCGATACATGGTTTTTCTTTGTGAAAGCTTGCATTAAATGTTTATTAGCTTTCTTTGGCTTATCAAATATCAAATGAATTTGTACACATCAGCAGCAATAACTACTTAACTGAGCATTATACATACCTCGCATAGGTCAGAGATCTAGAAATCATGAAGAGTCCCATTATAAAATAAGATATTAAAAGTGATGAAAATATGGAAAATTGTCACGAATGCAACTTCAACTGAGAGGGCGTTCACGGAAAAAAATTAATACCTGGTGCCTCCCAGTTTGATTAAGCCGTCGGTGGCACGTACAACACGAGGTTTGGTAGTTCATCGACAGATGATAGGCAGATGTCTCACAATAATCAAAGAAAGTCGTTTCCTGTAACCATCAAATCTCTCCCAAAAGCTGAGTTAACACCACTGAAATTTACATAAACACTTACACAAAAATTAACCTTTAGTAAACAAGAACAGAAACAAGCAAACAGAAGAACACAGTTCAAATAGCCCTCATCACACGATGAATTGTATTTACGATTAAATCATTTTTGTCTTCACATTCGTGTAAGCAGTTTATTCCCAAGAGAGAGAGAGAGAGAGAGAGAGAGAGAGAGAGAGAGAGAGAGAGAGTCAAAGATCGATATTTATCTGGCCAGGAACCAAAATACCGGAAGCCGTTGTTCCAATACGCTATAGAGCTTTCTAGGTCAACCCAACACCTGTCATTACCCCTCAAGGTTCAGCTGCGCAGAAATATACCTCAAACATAAATTTTAGTGCACAGCTGAATAACAAAGACATAAAGAGAGAAGAAAAATGAGAGACTCGAGTGGAAAACTGAGTTACCTTACAACGGGAATAGCATAAAATAAGAAAGATGGAGAAAATAGAAATCTGGCTGTGTGGAACAAAACGGTTATATATAAAACGTAAGATGAAAACAGTCCAGACGTTGCTTGTCTGCCAGGAAAGCAGAGGATAAATAGAGATGTGTAAAGAAAAAATTGAGTATTATAAGTAAGAAAAAATCTACTGACAGTGATATTCGCTCGTGTACCAACTAAAAAGTTTTACGCTTTCATATTTAGAGAACAAACAATAACAAAAAACCGCTAATATCCATCTACCCTTTCTGACAGACTTCTCTCTCTCTCTCTCTCTCTTCGTTTATACCCCATACAGTATATTGATTTTTTCTCAAAGTAATAGCCATTGCTGACATTTGTTCTGAAGTTGCAAGGAGTTAGAGATATATCCATCAGAAAAATAGGAGCCAGTCTCCAGGTATATCATAGGACATCGGAAGTTAAATCTGATTTTCCTAAGAACTAAATCAAAGCAATTGAAAAGGATGCGGGTCAATGAATCGTGTTAGCAGTTAATGAAATCTGAAATTATGTTATGGCTCTCCTTAACTGCCCCTTTGGGGAACTGGATTCACCATAACTGACACCGGTGGAATGAAGATGGTCAAGCGTCAGTTTGGAATCTCATTTTCTGAGAGTCCAACAATGAAATCAAATAGACGAGCGGTATACAGGCCACAATATAATGAAATAAAAAACAATACAGTGTAACCACACATATGGCATAAGAATGAAATCAAATAGTGGAGATATAGAGAAAAAGTAGAAATGATTCACGAATGAAATCAAATAGGGTAATGATATCAAACAGTAAATAGCTAGCTATAACACAAGAATGAAATCAGAAATCAAAATAAAAAATATAATACAATAATGGACACAAATAGTGTAACGAAATCAAAGAGTGGAAGGTAGATATGACATAAGAATTAAAGCAAATAGTCTAATCAAATCATATAGAGGTAGATATGACACAATGGCAAATCAGAAATCATATGGTGATATGATAAATATGATCCAAGAATGAAATTAATAATGTAAATCAAAAAGTGGAAAAATAGATATGACACAAGAAAAAAATTAAATAGTGTAATGAAATTTAAAAAAAATTGGAAAGCTAGATAAGAAACAAGACTGAAATCAGGAATCTACAGTTTAAAGTTAGATATGACACAAGAATGTCATCGAATAGTGGCGAGGTACATAAGACATAAGTGTGAAATAAATATGAAAAAGAAATAGTGGAAGGGTGTATATGACAACCATATGAAACCAAATTATATCAAATAGTGTAATTAAATCATATATGTAAAGGCAGCTATGACACAAGAATAAAATCAAATAATGGGAAGACAGTATGACAAAAGAGTGAAATAAAATAGTTCAAAGAGTGGAAAGGTAGATATGTTACAAGACTGAAATCGAATAGCATATTGAAATCATACAGTGCAAAGGTAGATATGCTCAAGAATGAAAGCAAATAGTGTAATGAAATCAAATAGTTTAAAGGTAGATATGACAACAATGAAATCAGAACTCATGTAGTGATAAGGCAGTTATGACACAAGAATAAAACTAAATAGTTTTATATAATCATATAGTGAAAAGGTTTATATGGCACACGAAAGAAATCGATAAGTGTAATGATATCTAATAGTAGAGAGGTAGATATGAAACAAGAATGAAATCAATAGTGTAATGAAATTACAAAGAGGAAAGCTACAGATGAAACATGACTGAAATCAGAAATAATTTAATGTAAAGGTGCATATGACAAGAGAATGAAATGAAATAGCGTGATGAAATCAGAGTGGAAAGGTAGATATGACACAAGACTTGAGTCAAACATTAGAATGAAATAAAATGAAATAGTATAAAGGAAGATTTGACACCACAGTCAAATAAAAAGTCATAAGGTGATAAGGTAGATTTGACCAGAAAATTATACCAAACAGTGTAATGAAATCAAAGAGTGGAAAGGGAGATATGACACAAGCACGAAATCATATAGTGATGAAATCAAATAGTGGGAAGCTAGATATGAAACCAGACTGAAATCAGAAATCATATAGTGCAAAGGTAGATAAGACTATAGAATGAACTCGAATACTGTATTGATATCAAATAATAGGTAGATATGAAACGAATTAAACAAAATACTCTAATGAAATCAAAGAGTGAAAGGGGATATGTGACAATAGAATGAAATCAACTAATGTAATGAAATAAAAAATGGGAATGCAGATATGATACAAAATGAAATCAAATAATGCAATTAAATCTTATATGGAATGTAGATATGACACAAGGATAATGTAGAATAGTTTAATGAAATCAAATAATGGGAAGGTAGATATGACTGAAATCAAATAGCATATTGAATTTAGAGTGCAAAGGTAGATATGCCACAAGAATTAAATCAATTACTATAATGAAATCAAATAGTTATAGGGTATATATATGACACAACAATGAAATCAGAGATTATATACTGATAAGCTAGATAAGTCATAAGAATGAAATCAAACTGTGTAATAAAAATCAAAGTTTGAAAAAAGCAGATATAACATAAGAATGAAATAAAAGTTTTAAGGATGAAACAGTGGAGATGTAGATATGGCACAAGAATGAAATCAAAGAGCGTGATGAAATCAAACAGTTGAAAGCTAGAGATGAAATGACACAAATCATAAATCATATCATCTAAAATTGGATAAAACAAGTGAATGAAATCAAACCGTGAAATGAAAACAAGGAGTGGAAATGTAGATATGTCAAGATTTAAATCAAATAGTGGTATGAATCAAATAGTTTAAGGTAGATATGACACAATAATGAAATAAAAAATCATTTACCATAAGGTAGCTCTGACCCAAGAACAAAATCAAACACGGTAATGAAATCTGCGTGGAAAGGCAGATATGACATAAGAATGAAATCAAACAGTTTTGAAACTGTAAAGTGGAAAGGCTGATATCAAACAAGGATGAAATCAGAAATCTTATAGTGGTAAAGTAGACAGACAATAATCAAATAAAATAATGCAATGAATTCAAATAATTAAAAGGTAGATATTACACCACAATGAAATAATAGTGTAATGAAATCAAAGCGTGCACTCAAATCATACAGGAAAAGGCAGATATGACAAAAGGATAAAATAACACAGTGGATATGTAAGTATGACAAAAGAATGAAATCAAATAGTGGTGAGATAAATATAATGCAAACATGAAGTGAAATAGTGCAATGAAATCACACAGTAGCCGAAAGGTAGATATGACACAAGAAAGAAATCAAACAGTGGAATAAAATCACATAGTGGAAATATATATGTGACATAAGAATGAAATTAAATAGCGTAATGAATTTCAAAAGTAGAAAGGTGGATAAATGAAATCTGAATATTCAAAATGAACTGAATATAGAATTTAGGCAAAGGCCAAGCACTGGGGCCTATGAGGTCATTCAGCGCTGAAACGGAAATTGACAGTAAAAAGGTTTGAAAGGAGTAACAGGAGGCAAACCTCGCAGTTGCACTACAAATCAACTGTTTGGAGAGGGTGGAAAGTAAGATGAAAGAAAGAGAATATGAGAGGAGGTAGAGTAAAAGAAACGAAATGGGTTGCTGCTAGGGGCCGAGGGCACACTGCAAAGAACCTTACGTAATGCCTACAGTGTACTACACAAGGTGCACTGACGGCACTACCCTCCTACGGGGAATATTTCATAGAGTGGTTATGTTATTGTCTTATATCATATCTACAATAATTCAAAGAGTGGAAAAGTAGATAGGATACAGGACAGAAATCAAATGGTGTATTGGAATCATATAGTGTGCAAAGGTAGATATGCTCAAGAATGAAAACAAATAGTGTAATGAAATCAAACATTTTAAGAGCAGGCATGACGCAACAATGAAATCAGAAATCATATAGTAAAAAGGTAAATATGATCCAAGAATAAAATCAAATAGTGTAATGAAATCAAATAGTGGAATGGTAAATATTACCTAAGAATGAAATCAAATAGTGTTAAAATCGTTAAGTGAAAAGGATGAAATCAGATTTTTTATAGTGGAATGGTAGATATGATAGAATAATCAAATAAAATAATGTAATGAAATCAAACAATGGAAAGGTAGATACGACAATAATGAAATAAAAGTGTAATTAAATCAAATATTGTAATGAAATCAAATAATGTATAGGTAGATGTGATACAAATATGAAATTAAAAACTGTACTGAAATTATTTATGAAAAGGTAGATATGACAAAAGAATAAAACCAGATTGCACAAAGGTAGATATGAAACAAGAATGAAATCAAATAGTGGAAAGGTAAATATAACAAAAATGAAGTAAAATACTGTAATGAAGTCACACAGCGGAAAAGTGGATATGGCACAAGAATTAAATCACGTAGTGGAAATGTAGATATGACACAAGAAAGAATTAAATAGTGGAAAGGTAAATATAATTCAACACAAATATAAAATCAAAAAGCAGAATGAAATCACATGGTGGAAAGGTAGATATGACACAAGAATGAAATCAAATATTGAGAAGGCAGATGCAACACAGGAATGGAATCCAACAGTATAATGAATTAAAATAGTGGAAAGGTAGATATGACACGAGATATCTATGATTTCCATAACCCCCGTTTGAAAAGGAACCTCAAGAAGATTAAATGAAGGAATGCAATTAAGGAGATAAGTGAGAGAACGAGAGGGATAGAGAGGAACAATAACATCCCAAAGGTACACAAGATAAAGCTGACTATAAACAACCTTAGCCAATATCACTGTAACCAATGATAAGTGCCGAACATGAGCTTCACTGATAACGACTGCAGATATTTTCCGTGTATTATTATTATCAAAATAGTTTAACCAGACCACTGAGCTGACCATCAGCTCTCATCCCGAAGGATTAGGATGGAATGACAAGTCTAGGCTGAAGCCTAGCACTGGGACCTAATAAGTCACTTGTCAATGATGATGAATGAAAATGAAATTAAAAGCTGTAAAAGGTATACGCTTTCATACTGGAACACACTTTTAAACTCATGCTTCCATACATACTCACTAAAAAGGTATATAAAAATTCAAAATAAATTAGGTAAAATCATAAAATTTACTTGTTTTAAAATTCATTATTCTGATTTTTTTAGATTTTTCCAATTAATTTGCAGCTTCTCAAAACATTAAAATGGGTGCTAGAGAAAAGATTCTGATGTAGAGAAACAGGCTGCAGTATACTATCTATGGCTACCAAATAAAAGTTCAACTCCTAGTCTGCTATCCAGTGTAGCTGAAACCCACTAAGGAATTCCCTCCATTTTGCTTGTTATGGCGGGCATCGTTGTATGAGGTGAGGCAAAAATCCTTTTCAATGAAGGTGATTTTCAAGATAATTGGTGCAACTGATTCCAACTTTCCAAACATGTGCTTGTTAATCAATTCAGTTAAATGCAGAACATTAGTTTTGTCAATGTGAACATCTTGGTTAATTCATTTCAGTCAAATTTTGGTGACTGGCTCACCTTGCTTTGCTGTGTAGTCATCATTACAGTATTGACATTTAGATTCATGCAATAAAGTTGTCGTGATTTTATGATTTGGCAATTAATTCGATACACCCATCAAAGTAGTAAGTGTTATAAGTTAGGCACATTCCTACACTAGGCTACCTTGGGTTAGCAACTTAGCCTAGACTCTCACAGTTGCTTCAGTGCCCTAACCGGCGTTAGGTTGTCAGTTAGGTTAGGTTATCCATCAATAACATACGTTTCAGTATTTCAGTGTGTTGCCATTTTTGGTAACAAGGGTTAGTGGCAATCCTGTCGCCAATCTGACCAGACTCCCCCACTTTGTAAGCATTGCTGTCATACTCTTAGAGCGGGAGGGAGTGGCACACGGCAGCAGCATTACCCATCTCAGCCAGAAACTTCTGGGTCTTGACAATTTGCTAGCAATCCCTCAATTATGCGGATCACCATTATCTGGAACTCGACATTATCAGACAACCCGAACCAGATCCAGGCCCCAAAGATATATAATACTGTATATATAAATTTCAACAAATTTGAAAAAACCGTCCTCCAATGGTTGGCAATGCTGCGCGGCCTCAAGAAAATGTTGGCAACACTGCCGACGCTTGAACTGACCAGGAAAGGGTTTTAGAGGATGGGGGTGGCCTCAAGAAGTTTACATGAAGTTGGGGGGGCGCTCAAGAAGTTTCCATGATGAGGGGCCTCAAGAAGTTTCCATGATGGGGGAGTCAGATGGCTTGGCACCATCACAGAGAGGGGGGGGGGGCAGTAAGGCTGGGTAGATGAAGGCTCAGATATGTTGTTTTGGAAGGCGGGTGGGGCTCGGGAGCAGTTTCTATGGCTGGGAGGGGGGATGCAGTGTACGATGGGTGAATTGGTCTAGGTAGACCTGACTTGATAGAGCTTGTTTGGTTTCATGTTTTTATGTTTATGATATAGTAATTCACATTTTGTTAAAGGATATGTACAGTACTGAGATACAGGAGAGAAAGAGAACAATAACCGGGGTATGTTTACATCGAAGCCTAAGTACAGTAACACACACAAGCACTCCTTTACTTTTTATTTATATTTTATGCTACAGTATTCATTTATATTTTTACTGCATTTCCTAACTTTTTATTCTTTCAAAACAAACAAGCAACGCAATCAAGTGCAGAGAGAGAGAGAGAGAGAAATAGCTGAGATATCAACAGTGTTAAATATTTTCTTGTGTACTGTTATGATATGTGTGATAATCACAGAGTCAACTAAACTTGTAATGAAGTACAGTACATTCAACAGACCAAGCAAAAAAAAAAAATGTCAACACGTACGTACACACTTATTCCATGGCATGGGTAAACTTGCTATAGCCTATTTGGTGCTCTCTTGCCTACTTAAGAAATTCACATTTTAAATATTTTTACTGTATTATGGATGAAATATCAACAGTGATAAAATATAAATACTTTCTAAATACTTACCTCTCCATTACATAGCTTGTACTTCCACTCCAGTGGTAGTTTGATAGACAGAAACAAAAAAAACCGCGAATGCTCTGTTTTCTAAGAATATCCGTTTTTTTTCCATCTACTTTCCCTACCCCCACCAGGAGACCGGTAGGTACAAACAATCGTTGCTGGTCAGTCTACTTCTGCCCACTTTTGAATGTGGGGAGACAGGGAAGGCAATTTATATAATGGAGAGGTATTTAAAAAATAAATCTTAAATTAAGTATTTATATTTTTGAAATGAACCTTACCTCTCCATTATATATCTGATTCCCATGTTTGAAAAAGGTGGGGGGCAAAGTGAAAATCAGCTAACCCTTTAAAGGCTACTTAGTAACAAAATATTTTGTACAAAATTAGCGTTTGTTTACCCAGTGAATTCAACCCATTAACTACTACTGCCGCCTTAGGAGGACTGTCACTCAGGTATGAGATCCTCATCGTGAAGATAGCTGAGGTCTCTTTGGACGGCAGCCCCCCTTCAGCAGAATAAGGGGTGGGGTTACTGTGTCAAAACCCTGCAGAGTCAACGATGGATAACTAACAAGTACATACCCGTACATACAAAAAGGAATACTTCTAATACTCAACACTGAGTACCCACAAACTTCCCCAAAACCACGACTAGGTTTAAAAGCAGTAGGCCAACAAAGGCTACTGATCAATTCAGGACATATCCCCTACACAAAACAGGAGTTATTAATGCTCTGCAATAATGATACTTAATCTCCGTACAATGAAGGTGAACAATAGCAAATACAAGATTAGCCTGCCACTGAGTGACTTCAATATCTTATCCAAGGATAAATTCTTTCCAAATTTAAAAGTTTTAGTCATTGCTCACATGTCAAATGGTTTACCTTCCATTAAGGATAGAAATTAGCAAGAAAGTCCTTAACCAAAGTCCTAGTGAAAAGGACATTACATTCCTACTCATCAGAAGTTCTGGTTTCCGAATCACTATACACAGAACCTTTAAATCATGTTTAATCTTTTTAGTGCAAATCCAACAATTCATAAAGTCTACACTGGTCCCCCAAGGGATCAAGTTCCTCAGGGTAGGTAAAGATACTGTTGTAGGTAAGGGCTTAGCCCAAAACCGTACTTAGCCCAATATAAGGCAAAAACAATTGCCTTGTCTTCACTAAGCCTACTTTATCTGACTAAGATTGTGTCTCTCTCACTCTTTAGCTGTGTCTAAGGTTACAGTGAAGTTTCCACAGAAACTTCTTTACAAGAAGCTTGTGCTAAATGGATTAAACAAAATAATGAACTGAAGAGCCGCATACAGATTACAAGGTAAAGTACGCAGCAGAGACCTGGGAAACTCCACCTTAACACCTTGAAAAATGTCTAGATGTCTTTGTCCTCAGACAAGCCTATAGCCAAAGCCAACATGGTCTTTTAGCCTTAAAGGCTGCTAGCAAGGAGCTTCCTCATGCCTGAGAAACAACAGAAACCTAATCTTGTTGTCTATGGAGCTATTGGTGGTGAAAAAAAACCCTTAACGGGACCATGACTTCCACCCTGGCTACTGGCATTGGCAGAATCAATTAGTCAATTCTCTATCAGCACTGATAAAGGCCTTATTGCAAGACCCCACCTTAAGCTCAATGGAACCATGGACCATACCCTGCAGTCATCTGTAGCTTATGGGATTGCAATGACACCTTTTATCACTTGGTTGCATGCGTCCACCACTGAAAGGAACTGGAAACCCAGCCTTCCCTGGTCACCTGGAGTAATCAATGCCAAGAGACAATTTACAAAGTTGCCCTAATAAATTGATGACGTCCTAAAACCTAGCATAACATAGTAAAGGCATTACAGTCCAGACGTAACCAGGTAACAGCTCGGTGTCCCTGCCCAAGCTAGAAGATCTTGCACTAGTGAAAAAAAATTGCAAAAAGAAGACTCCCCTTAGTCTCAAACAGGTCCATAAGAAGGGACCCCCACAGCCCACTGTCTACATCCAATCTTTGGATGTTGAGCTTCTTCCATTGCTATTATTTATCTCAGCGGCTGAGTATATCCACTAAAATTTTCATAATGAATAATTACCTCCAGTAAGGTAATAACTCAGGAAGATCCAACTAACAGAAAAAAGGGGAGTGCATTTAGCAATAGTAGTGTTCGATAATAAAATGATTAATACTGTCTTTAAAAATCTATTTGAGAACTAATTGATATATATATATATATATATATATATATATATATATATATATATATATATATATATATATATATATATATATATATATATATACATTTGTGTGCACACTAATTGCTCTTATATAGCATAAAAGTCAAATTCAATACCTTTAAATAAGGTCCAGTCTGCATTTAACAACCCTGAGAAGGAAATGCCCCAACCTAGGCCAGGAACAAAAAAACTAGTAGATTTAATGCAAAAGCCAGCATTCTGCAACACTTGGAATTCTCTCACCATTTCACAGGCCCTAGGGCTACCAAGAGAGGGTTTAACTGCTTCAAGAGGATTTTGCTAAAGACTTGAACAGCTTTGCAGGCAAAACTAAACCCTACAAGGTCCCCAAAAAGCTATGGTGTACCAGGCACCTTAATTACACCTGACCTAATGACCTCCTGGGGTCCAGGTTGTAAGCAATGTCTAGTAGAGCATTACCTAAAACACAGGCAGACAAAGAACTAATATCTCTAATAGCTGGAACTGACAGCATTTAGGGTAACTAGGAAACTAAGGACTTAATGAAGTTGTCTATATAGGTGCATGGTCAGGAAATACCTCCAGCCCAACTCCATAAGAAAGAAACTAACCACTGCCTCTGAAAACACTAGTTATTGAACGTCTTGCAAACCTGAGGATAGATCTTAAGTCAACACCAGACAAACCTCATTATAGCGCAATATGGTTATGGTGTTAACGTGACCATTGGAATCATGTGGAAGCTTAGAAAACTTCAGCAAGCAGAAGTTTTAGAGCAACTTTCTGAAAGAATGAGTTACAGGGAAATACTATACCACAGATGCAATAAAACCCAAAATCAATCCTCCTACAACCACCAAGGTAGTCCTGGGAAAATCCTATATGCCTTGGACCCTCTCAACCTGATAAGTATCTCTCTTCCAGAAGACTTGGAAGTAGAAGTTAACGATTGGTAACTTTCTGTTCCAAGTCACGAATATGCCTACGTTCAGATTTATTACAATTCTTATAGAAGCTGACACAGTTGAAAATTCAGAGACCATTCTGCAGGCAGAATAAGACTCCTCCTGCTTAGTTGGTTCCTTAGCACATTGTTCCTATCCAGAACAATCCAAGGAAATGCCACAATCTTCCCTCCTGCTGTCCAAAGAAAGGTCTTTCCTATCTGAGCAAAAGGAATAAACAATAATGATACCAATATTTAGTTGGAAAAAAATAATAATGTAGTCATATATACTACAAATCTTTAAAGTAATTTGTATTTTTCCTAACATACAAACCTGAAGGTCTTTACATAGGATATTGCTTGCAAATGCAAGCCAGAATGGCCATAACTTTCAAACAAGGTCGTTAGCTGCCAACGGTAAGGAGGGAAGCCCTGCCCACTCATTGATCTGCGCGCCACTTTGCCCTTTGGTCCAAGTATCAAAATAAGGGGTGGCAGAGGTGGGCCATAATGTAAAGACCTTCAGGTTTGTATGTTAGGAAAAATACAAATTACCTAAAAAATTTGTAGTTTGTTCCTAGACAAGTACTACAAACCATTGGTCTTTACATAGATGACTTACCCTTTGGTGGGTGGATTCTGGGTAAATCTCTGAAGTGACTGGTAGTTCTGCTCACCTGGGCCTCTCTTCCAGGTCTCGAAGAGCTAAGAAAGGAGTCCCGTGCCTCTGATCTGTTGAACATATGGAATATTTGTTCAACTGCCAGACTTCTGGGCCTTTTGAAAGAATGAATTTCAAAAAGAGCTTGAATAAACCCATAGCGTCGGAGACAATAAAAGGCTAATACAACCAACAGGTTTGCTTTACTGTCAGCCCCTCTCTCCCCTTGCTAGAGAGAGGGGGAGGACTTGCAACTAATAATCTACTGTACTCTAGATTATAGACAGGATACTCCATTATCTACTGTAGACTCACCTGCATGGCTTGCTGCTCCAGCATGTGACAGCTCGCCACTTGCCTCTGTGCCCAACAGGAGAGGGCAGAAAAAAGAGAAAAAGAAAGAGGCCAGTCACAAACACTCTCTCTCTCGCTACCATACATCTTAGACGAGATGCTACCTTTTAGGGAGCCGGGGGGAGCTACACAACTTGCTGAGCAGCCACCACAGGACCCAAGGAAAATGTGTCCAAGGACCTGTGGGCAACATCCCGGGGGAAGAAGGACGTGAATGCAGTTGCAGAGACAAAACTTCCCCCCCCCCCTCAATACCTTTGGAAAAAAAGTCAAGTACACCTTAGTTTAACCAGACCACTCAGCTGATTAACAGCTCTCCTAGGCTGGCCCGAAGGTTTAGACTTATTTTACGTGGCTAAGAACCAATTGGCTACCTAGCAACGGGACCTACAGCTTACTGTGGAATCCGAACCACACTGCACTGAGAAATGAATTTCTATCATTGGCCGGCCGGAGATTCGAACGCAGGCACAGCAGTGTACTACCCAAGAGCTATACCGAGCTGTCCAACAAGGAACTTTCAATACCTGTGGAACCAACAGGTTCTTCCAGAATGTGAGGGATGGACCAATATCCCTAACCTAATGAACTCTTACTCAGATCATACTCCCATCCACCTCGTCAGACGCAGAGTACGCTCACTTGAGTGTCACATGAAGCCAGATAGAAATCATGTTCTTGGACACCTCTTTCTTGATCAAGCCAGTGCAGTACTAACGAAGAGTCATCAACACTCAGGCCTGACACAGTAGCATCTCATCCCAATCACCAACAATGAAGTCCTCTAGGGCAGGGATCGAAAAGGAATCAAATCTGGCATCAGGGACCGACGGATTCTGAGTCTTCGCTACAAATTCCGGGACAACTCGAACGTTACAGAGATCCCATCCCCTCGAGTGCTCAACATCGAAGGAAAGTCCACGTAGTTCACCAACTCTTCGCCGATGCCAGAGCAAGCAAGAACACAGTCTTGAGGGTCAGGTCCCTGTCAGATGAATCTCGTAAAGCCTCATAGGGTGTACGAGTCAGGGTCCATAAAACAAGAGTCACATCCCACTCAGGGGGCCTGAGTACCCTAGGAGGGCAAGACTGTTCGAAACTTCTCAACAACATAGAGGTCTCCCATGAGGAAGAGAGATCGATGCCTTTCAAGTGAAGGACTTAGTCAAGGGCAGCCCTGTAGCCCTTAATAGCTGAGATGGAGAGAAGCTTCTCTCGACAAAGAAAGACAAGAAAGTCTGCTACCTGTTGAAGAGTAGCTCCGACTGGAGAAATACTGTCTACAACACCAACCACAGAAGACAGCCTATTTCCCCTGATACACAACTGTAGAGGATTTACGAAGGTATCCAAACATCTCTGTCACTGTGCACAGAGAAAAACCTCTAGCTCGCAAGAGATGCTGGATAGTCTCCAGGCGTGAAGTGACAGTCCTTCCACAGCCTGATGATACCTCTCTACGTGTGGCTGGCATAGTAGGTTGTGCCGAGAGGGAGTCTCTCTTGATACCTCGGGAAGTAGAGCTAGCAGGTAAGGATATACCATTTGGCGTGTAGCCACTTGGGAGCCACCAGGGTAATCCTGAGATTCGGGGTGATCATGAACCTATTGATTACCCGATGAATCAGGCCAAATGTAGGAAAGGCGTATGCCTCGAGATTGTCCCATGGGTGCTGAAAGGCATCTTCTAACTGCCCATGGGTCAGGTACAATTGAGCAGAACACCGGCAGCTTCCTGTTGTGCTAGGTAGCAAAGAGGTCAGTTGTTGGGAGGCCCCGAAGATCGAGCAATATTTCCGTGATGTCTGGGTCCCTATCACCTGACCCTGGTGACTGAAATTGTCTGCCACTACATTCCGAAACCCTCGAATGAAGGTTATATGTTGATAGCCCTGGCATGAAGGTAAAACGGAAAGGAGCTTTGAGACTCCGAACCACATTATAGGTGAATGAATTTCTATCACCAGAAATAAATTTCTAACTCTTCATCAGCCACTAACTCCGTTATTACCTACCAACTTAACAAGATAGAGGGACTGATTCAATATCAACTGAATACAAGTGGATTATGCCTAGTCTAAGCAGGGCATTAAAGTATGCCATACCCTACTTCGAGCATGTAGTTTATTAAACTGCCAAATATCGTACACAAGTTTTATAAAATTTCTTTGATTAATCTTGTTTTTGACAAATCAATAACTATTCAGCTTTGTTTGTGCTCTCTCTCTCTGCATACACACACACACACACACACACACACACACACACACACACATACATATATATATATATATATATATATATATATATATATATATATATATATATATATATATATATATATATATATATATATATATATATATATAGATATATATATATATATATATATATATATATATATATATATATATATATATATATATATATATATATATATATATATATATATATATATATATATATATACATCATATATATATGTATATATTCAAAGTCCTTATATAAATAAGGCATATATATATCTATATATATATATATATATATATATATATATCTATTACCCCATATAAAAAATGGGAAAAATATATGTTAAAATGAAAAATATATATATATATATATATATATATATATATATATATATATATATATATATATATATATATATATATATATATATATATATATATATATATATATATATATATATATATCTATATATATATATATATATAAATATATATATATATGTATATATATATATATATATATATATATATATATATCTATATATATATATATATATATATATATATATATATATATATATATATATATATATATATATATATATATATATATATATATATATATATATATATATATATATATATATATATATATATATATATATATATATATATATATATATATATATATATATATATATATATATATATATATATATATATATATATATATATATATATATATATATATATATATATATATATATATATATATATATATATATATATATATATATATATATATATATATATATATATATATATATATATATATATATATATATATATATATATATATATATATATAATGTATATACTGTATATATTCAAAGTTAAAGAAGGCTACAAAAATGGGAAAAAAAAGCATGTCCTTTAATATCCAACTCAATTATTTATGTATATATATGTAATTATATATGTATATGTAATATATATATATTATATATATATATATATATATATATATATATATATATATAATGTTACCCAAAGGGAAAACGTTTTTAGTTGATAATAAAGTTTTTAGTTGATAATAAGTTCGTCTCTCAGGGCTAGAACCACGCAAGACAAGAACTCAGGACTACAGTGATGCGATTTTAACCCCATGGCCAACAAGTGAGGTATAAGTAGATACTGACTCCCACCTACAAATCCTCGTCGAACTCAGGTATTTGTATTTAGAATTGATATCAACCCACCTCTGCCATACTAACCCTGTAGTGCCTTAGTCGCACGCAGCCATACAAGGAGTGAATTTTTATCAAATCACCGTGATTCTTATACAAGCATTATGCTACAAACGTCCTTTAATATCCAATTCGCTCAGCCTCGGAAATAATATTTTTTCATATGTTACCCGAAGAGGAATTTTTTAGTTGATAATAAGTTCGTTGTCTCCTTTGTAGCTAAATGCCTATATAAGAATCACAGTGATGTGATAAAAATTCATTCATAATATGGCTGCGCGTGACAAACGCACTACATGGTTCGCATGGCAGAGGTGGGTTGATAGCCATTCTAAATACAAATACCCGAGTTCGACGGGGATTTGTAGGTGGGAGTCGGTATCTACTTATTCCTCACTTGTTGGCCATGTGGTTAAAATTGCGGGTGGAACTGCTAAACTGTAATGATTCAGTTCGCAATTATCAGAAGGGTACTTATGCAATCGACTTTGTTGACTGGGTTGATGAAGATAATTCAGTGGCTATTGTCGGGGATTTTTGTAGTTTTTCAGAAGCAGATTTACACGCTAGAAGGCAAGTTTTTAGGGATCAGTTAGCCAATGCTGATTATAAAGAATATGCTGGGGGTGTAGATGTTCTAGCCGACTTTGCAGACATAGTCGCACTGAAAGAGGACAAGTTAGGATTAACAAATGTGTTAGAACACAAGGTTCAGTTGGAGGACGAAACTAAGCCTATTTTTGCTCCTTCATATAGGATTCCTTTTAAGATTAGGGAACAGGTAGAGCAAGAGGTTAATATGTGGGAGGAAGAAGGCATCGTTAGGCCCAGTTCGTCGCCTTTTAATTTCCCGTTGTTAGCAGTCCCTAAGAAGGATGGTTCAGTCCGAGTTTATGCAGACTTTAGGAAGTTGAACGAGAAAACCATTCCTGATCAATACCCTGTGGTGAGTTTGCCAGATTTATTTACAGAGATTGGGGGGAAAAATATTTATTCGTGAGAGTGGATTCCCATTCTCTTTACTTGTGGAGACTGGCTGTTTTTTTGTTGTTGTTTTGCCTTGAAGAAGTGAACTTGGCCGACTTTGGCCAATCAGCTGTGCACTCAACCAGCATTTTTTTTCCCCATGGGACTTTGGATTTATTTGTGGGGTCAGTAAATTTTGAATTTAATTTTGGGCTTACTTAATTTTGAATTTAATTAACGGTTTAATCAATGTTGGATTTAATGGTGGGTTTAATTAACTTTGGATTTAATGGTGGGTTTGATTAGTACCTTCTTTTGAGTTTTGGGAATTAATTGTTACAGTAAAGGGAATTAACATTCTAGGCTTCATGTTGTATGGGAATTCTATCAGGGGAAATTTATTTTCTTGTGTTTTTCTGTAAAGGGTGTACTTTTGCAGGACTTGGGAATTTTTCTGCATTTGTGATCAGCCAAGAATAAGTTAACGGATTTATTTATGAAGAAAAAAGCTGCGAAAATGAGGAGAGGAAATAGTGATCAGAGATTCCTTAGATCAGCCTATGGCTGTGTAGGACACGGAGATCCAGTCCACGGTTCGAAGGGCTTTGTTGAAAGTTGGAATAGCCAAAGATCAGTGGTTGGCTTGAGTTCTAGGATCCCCTTGGTACGTTGCTTTAATTGTAATATGCAGGGACACATTAAGAGATTTTGCAGTGTTAAGTATTGGTGGCAGTTGTAACAGTTATGGTCATCCTTGGCGGTCCTGCCCATCTCGGAGACAGTATAATGATAAGCCTGCATTTCAGAACTTTGGTAGCTCAACTAAGAAAGTTCATCACATGGATTTTTTGAGGGGATCTTGTGATCAGCAGACATTGTCTAAAGACTGACCTGTATTAAAGGGAAACTGGATGGGTATTTCTTGGGATATAGGACTTCTGGGAGAACCCTCAGGGCTAAAGCCAGTCATAATTGGGTATGTACATGGTATAAATTTAAGGGTCTTTATAGATACAGGCGCCTCCATTAATCTGATGAATTGTGTGTTGTTCATATCGATGTTTTCCGATCGTTCTTTGAGACCCGTTAAGGATGCTGTATGTGATGTTCAAGCAAACAGGTTACAGATTTTGGGAAACATAGATGTAGATTTATCTCTCGGGGGTAGATCTTTCATAGAAACATTTTTGGTTACACAAGAGGGTATTTTGGGGGATACTTTGTTACTGGGTCATCCAGCATGTTGGAGACAAAAGATATCGGTTCATACAGGGGTTTGCGGTATAACTGTGGGAGTACCTGGGGTGTTCATGCCGTATGAAGGGACAGATGTGGGTGTAGTAGATGACGATGGATAGGGTGTACATGAGGATTCGGGGGTAAATGAGGAACATGTGTCGGGGAATGAGAGATGTTATAAGGGGGTTTTGACGGATGATGTGGTGCTTGGTCCTGGTATGGTTGCGATGGTGAAAGTTCAAGTGAAAGGAGTGAATAAATCCAGACAGATGTGTGTGGATGAAGGTACCAAGAAGCTGAAGGGGGTAGTGTGTACAGCTTCTATAAATAGGGTAATGAGTTCAGGGTATATGTGGGTGGAATTGCTAAACTGTAATGATTCAGTTTGCAATTATCAGAGGGGTACTTATGCAACTGACTTTGTTGACTGGGTTGATGAAGATAATTCAGTAGCTATTGTCAGGGATTTTTGTTGCTTTTCAGAAGCAGATTTACACACTAGAAGGCAAGTTTTTAGGGATCAGTTAGCCAATGCTGATTATAAAGAATATGCTGGGGGTGCAGATGTTCTAGACGAGTTTGCAGACATAGTCGCACTAAAAGGGGACAAGTTAGGATTAACAAATGTGTTAGAACACAAGGTTCAGTTGGAGGGCGAAACAGCCTATTTTTTTTCCTTCATATAGGATTCCTTTTAAGATTAGGGAACAGGTAGAGCAAGAGGTTAATAAGTGGGAGGAAGAAGGCATCATTAGGTCCAGTTCGTCGCCTTTTAATTTCCCATTGTTAGCAGTGCCTAAGAAGGATGGTTCAGTCCGAGTTTGTGTAGACTTTAGGAAGTTGAACAAGAGAACCATTCCTGATCACTACCCTGTGACGTGTTTGCCAGATTTATTTATAGAGATTGGGGGGAAAAATCGCATTTTTTAAAAGTAAAATGCATTTTTCCTAACATACAAACCTGAGGTCCTTTACTTATATGGGAAATACTTTCGGCGAAGCTGAACTGGCTGCTAAAGACTTGCAAGGCATGTGTTGGTATTACTACCAGCCGGGAAGTTGGTTGGTAACAGTGGGAAACCCACGGTACCAACTGCCCGGCTTTGTGCATTCACTTTACTTTCTGGTCTAGGGCAGACTGTGGGGAGGCTGAGGTGGTTAACCTGAGTAAAGGACCTTGAGTTTGTATGTTAGGGAAAATGCATTTTACTTTTAAAAAATGCAATTTGTTCCTACACAAATACAAACCCTCGCTCCTTTACTTATATGGCGACTCAAGATTTGGTGAGAGGAATCTGAGTGGAGGTCTCTGAATGACTGGAAGTTCAACCACACCTTGTGTTCTCCTGGTGTAAGAGCCAGGAGGACATGGCCACCAGACCGTGATCACCGTTATGAGAACTGTAATGTCACGGACCAGTCTACTAGACCGCCTTTGCTTGACGAGGTTACAGTAGGTAAGCGAGCACACAGCGGGGTGAAAGCTAGAGAGAACCTTTCCCAGCCACATGAGAGGTGATTGGAAAATGTTGGAGACTAAGGAACAAAATGAAGAATGGGTTTGGTAGTTAGCCCACAACCCCTTCCCCGCCTTGCAGGGGAAAAGAGGGGACATTACATCTAATGTGTACCTGAAAGGTAACATCGATTAGAATACTCGAGGAATGAAACTCACCTGCATCTGACGTCTGGTTGAGCTTGTATAGCCTAAACTCTCTGCCCGAGGGTAAAAAGTTGGATGACAGGAGGGAAGAGAGAGCCAGTCACTACCTTTCATGCCCAATCATGCACGTACAACAGACGAGACACAACTACAGAAGACGGCCCACTTACCCTGGTAAACCACCGCTGAAGACTTCCTGAGGTATCCTGCCATCTCTGTCGCTACTCGGCAAGAAAAGTCTCGCGCTCACAAGAGATGGTGGATAACCTCCAGGCAAGAAGAGACAGGGAGGCCACGGCCTGGTGGTAACGTTCTACGTGGGGCTGAAGAAGGTTGTGACTGAGGGGAAGCTCTCTCAGAACATCGGAGAGCAGAGCCAGCAGGTCTGGATACCAAGTGGCCTCTGGAAGCTTGGGGGCCACCATAATCATTCGAAGGTTCGTCGACACCAGAACTCAACTGAGAACTGGGCGAAGGAGACAGAATGGAGGAAAAGCATACACTTCAAAGGTTGTCCCACGAGTGCTGGAAGGCATCTTCTGCAGCTGCCCACCGGTCCAGTACAACGGAGAAGGTAGGACGCTTCCTGTTGTACCAGGTGGCGAACAGGTCCACTACTGGACACCCCCACAGGTTGAAGAGCCTGTCTGCTACACTCTGATGAAGGGACCACTCGGACCCCACTACCTGATCCCGATGGCTGGGCATGTCCGCCAGGACATTCCTCTTGCCTGGAATGTACCTGGCCAACAGCTCCACAGAGTGGGCTACTGCCCATTGATGCACCTGCAGCGTCAACTCGTGGAGAGCATGGGAGACAAGACCCCCTTGCTTGTTGACGTATGCCACTACGGTTGTGTTGTCGCTTATCAATGCCACCAAGTGTCCCATCAAACGGTCCTGGAAGCGCTGAAGACCTAAGAACGCTGCTTTCATCTCCAGGACGTTGATGTGAAGGCACTGGTCGTGCTGGTCCCACACACCGTAAGTCAGCAACTCCTCCAGGTGTGCACCCAGCCCTCCCTCGATGCATCTGAAAAGAGAAGCATGTCCAGAGGGCGAGAGGACAGAGGCGTCCCTATGCAGAGGTTCCTGTCGTCCATCCACCAGGCGAGATCGTCTCTCACCTCCTAAGAGATGGGGACAAGAATCGACTGGGGCTCCCGAGACTGATCCCAGAAGTCCCTCAGTCTCCACTGGAGAGACCAGTGGAGTCGACCATGTGGAACAAGCTTCTCCAAGGACGACAGGTGGCCGATTACGACTTGCCACTGTTGAGCTGGCTGGTCCTCTTTCGCCAGGAACCACCTTGCCACCTTCCTGAACGTGCCGATCCGAGCCTGAGAAGGAAAGACACTGCTTGCTGCCATGTCGATCAGCATGCCCAGATACTGAGTCCTCTGTTTGGGGGTGAGATCTGACTTCCAGAAGTTGATCACTATGGCTATGGCACAACGCGAGGAGGCAATCTCTGTTTTGCAGCAACTGCAAGCAGGAGCTTGCCAGGATCAACCAACTGTCGAGATACCTCAGCAGATGTATCCCATGCGAATGGGCCCAAACTGAAATGAGGGTGAACACTTTTGTGAACACCTGCGGAGCGGTCGACAGTCCGAAACAGGGAACCTTGAGTTGATAGACCACTCTGTTGAGGACAAAGTGAAGGTACTGACGAGACGATGGATGGACTGGCACTTGGAAGTACGCGTCCATCAAACTGACCATCAGCATGAAGTCCCCCTCCCTGATGGCCGACAGTACTGTTCGCATCGTCTCCATCTTGAACTGTGTCTGGCGAATGAAATGATTCAGGGGAGAGAGGTCGATCACTGGCCTCCATCCGCCGGAAGCTTTCTCCATGAGAAAGATCCTGCTGTAGAAGCCCGGGGACCGATCCTCAACGACTTTGATGGCTCCCTTGCTCAACATAGTTTCGACCTCCTGAAGAAGGGCCTGTTTCTTCTAGGGGTCTTGGAGATAAGATAGGAACGGGACTGGAGTGTCAGTGAGGGGATGCGGCAACTCGAAGGGTAGAGAATATCCCTCCCGGAGGACATCCACCACCCAGTTCTCCACTCCGTATCGCTGCCACGTTGCCCAATGGCTCGACAGGCAACCCCCCACCGACGGCAGCATCTGAGAGGGCTCACTGTCCCTAGTGAGCCCCTCCCCTCTTCTTCTTTGCCTTACCTTTCCCCTTGGGGGGGGAACAGGTTGGGGAAAGGGCCCTTGCGTTTCCTTCCCCGGAGGCGAAGAAGCAGAGGCCTGGACTTTACCCCGAGCACCCGTCGAAGCACCAGACTTCTTCGGTTCTGGGGTGCTAGCCTGGTTCACAGACTGGGCCGCAGGACGAGAAGGCTGCACAACACCTTTTGTTGCTGCCTGAAGGACAAGACAGTCGCGTTCGTCGGCCTTCCTCTTGTCCATTGCAGCATCCACCTCTCCCTTGGGGAAGAGGGAGGTGGAGTCCAGAATGAGTCCATTGCGCAGAGAAACTGCAGCTTCAGCACCCACTGATCTGTAGATCCGGGATAACACCGCATCCCTTCTCTTCAGTACCAGGTTTTCCCAGAGGTTTGCTGTCTGGTGGGTTATAAAGGAAACAGCCTTACCCCCAGACTGGCAAAGACTCCTGAAGGTTGGGTGTTCGCTCTGAGCACCAGAAAAAGACGCAATTCTCAACAACATGAAGGCCCAGTTGTCAAACCAGGAGATCGCTTGGAGGGCAGACAGAGCCGTACCCTCCAAAGCATTCAGCTCAGCTTGCATAAGAAGCACCTGCTCCCCCATTAGCTGAGCTGAAGTGGCACCAGGAGCTAGACGAGTTAGTCCCAGTTCCACAACCTTCTGCTACAGTGCTCCTTCCGATGGCACGTAGTATCTCTTCTGCCTCGAGATGGGAGGTAACAGCTTGGTGGAACAAGTTGAGCGAAGTGAAGACGATGGTCCAGAGACCAAGTTGTTCACCTGCTTGAGGACGCTGTCCACCAAGGAGACCACGGTAGACCAAGGGAGGGTTTGGGCTCCCTCTTGGAAGCATAGAACTCTTCCAACCTGGACAACCGTTCTTCCAAAGTTGGAAGTGGTTCCTCCAGACCGTTGTGCTGATGGATCAGCGCAACGACCTTGACAAAAGCCCTCTGCATTTCCGGAGTGTCCGGATCTCTCGGAAGAGGACCTTCCAAGAGGCGGTCATCCGGAAAGGCCCCACCTGCAGGAGAGCCCGAGACAGACCCTGTCTCTCTGCCTCGTACAACAGAAGCGTACAACCTCTTGCTCACATGGAGCGAGGGAGGGCTGGATGCGCCTGATGTTGACTGCACAAGGGCCTCAGCCCCAGGAATCCTACCAACCCCGTTTCCTCCTGGAGAATCCCAAGGAAGTTGACGGTGGGGGAGAGGCAGAGCGAACACTATCGTCTTGTCCGCTGGTATAACCAGTGGAGGCAACGGACCCCTCACGATCTCCAACCCGTGGTGGAAGATCGTGAGAGGGCCTAGACGGACTTGCTCATCTAGGCGAGCAACCGCCATGACAATCAGGGGATGGTCTCCTCACAGCCGATGCACACTCCGACGTTGGACGGCCTTCCACACTGCCGATTGGAGGCCGCTGTCCCTACCGTCCAGGCGTGTTCTAGCTTTCTTCAGCGTTGAAGCGAACGAAGAAGGCTGTGGGGACCCCTTCGTGGTTCCTCCATACGCCTTTGGAGTCGAGACACCCTTGGTCACCTTCCCTGCCGATCCTTTGTCCAATCTGGGCAAGGACGACGGGTTGGGTGGAGGAGAAGCCCGAAGGCTCTTCCCCTTCTCCCATTCCGTGATCGAGCTCGCTACAGAAGTCGAGACTGTGCGGTCTCCCGTAGGAGACCGTGCCTTCGGTGACGCTCGCTTAGGAGGCACCGAAACGGAACCAGTCCAGGAGGACGAAGCCCCCGAACCGTCTGAGGAGGATACTGAGGTACCCTTCTCAGCAAGAGACCCAGCAGTCTTTCCCCGAGGAGAGGACTGCGCCTCCTTAGAAGAGCGAGTCTTCTTGGGGGAGGAGGGACCACCCTCCCCTTCCCAGCCCAATTTGACTTAGAAGAGGGAGGGGAAGAGGTAGACGAAGATGAAGACGAAGATGACAACGACAACGACAATGACGAAGAGGAAGATGAAGATGGGGATGGCTGACAAGCTCGCTTCTTCTTCTTCTTCTTCTTCTTCTTTTCAAGCAATGACAAGACCACATCCCCCAGTTTACCGAAGACAGACCAGGGGTCGACGGGAACTGGGGCAGGGACAGCAGCAGGGGCAATAGTCCGAGGGGATTCATGCTGTGGGTGTACACTAGCAGGAACAATTGGAGACACAGGAAATGCTGTGGGGTCCGGAGCAGGCACGGGTAACAGTGGAAGAGCGTAGCCGGGAGGTGGCGGAGTAACCGAGCAGACCAGACCAGCAAGCGTTAACATTGAGATGGCAGGAACCGCATCATAGGCATGATGAGTTCCCACGAGGTCACCACGCTCCTCAGCAGCACAGCGGTGATGGTGGTGGTCGTGAGAGCATCAACCGTTTGGGTAGTGGGGGGAGGGAGCAGTACTCCCACCGGCGCAGCAGAGTTGATATGCTCGAGGAGCAATGGAAGATCAGGGTTGCCAACCATCCCGAATGACTCCCACGCTTGACTCAAACCCCGCACAGAAACCAACCCTGTGGAAGACAAAGGCAGGTAGGGGGGGCCCCCTAACTCAGGGATCAGGGACTCTGGGTGAGGGGACTGAGAGGAGTGTAGGCCAGGTCCACCGATCTCGCCTCCTTCTTGACCGCGGATGCAGACACGGAACAGGGAGATAGATTCAGTGCTGGTAAGGGGCAGTAAGGGAAGGCCTTCGAGACTCAGATACAACTGAGAAGGATTAACAACTATCGGAGTTGAAGGAGCCGAAGACAGCCCCTCCGATGCCTTAGTCTCCTTACGTTTGTATCTGGGCCTCCGAGAGTACCTATCCCACTGCTCAGGGGACCAAAGCCTACACTCATCGCAGGGATCATCAACAGTACAATCAGGGGGATCCTCGCTCCCTTTCCTACCTTTTAAGCAAAGGGAGTGGGGTTCAGAATCAGCACTACAGCGGAAGGCACCACATTTCTTGTCCTTACCAGGACAAATCCAGCGCACAGGCCTATCCAAATTATGGGTTTGTAACAGATCATCCACAATTACAAACGGCGCACAGTTATACGGGGTAACAAGCCAAAATGAAAAACAAGAACAAACACACCGTGAAAAGGTTGAAGCTTTAGCATCCAGGAAGGTCCGAGCAGAGAGTAGGGAAACATGTCCGCATCAGATGAGGCTGGAAAGTAAAGTGAATGTGCGAAGCCGGGTGGTTGGTACCGTGGGTTTCCCACTGTTACCAACCAACTTCCCGGCTGGTAGTAATACCAACGCATGCCTTGTAAGTCTTTAGCGGCCAGTTCAGCTTCGCCAAAAGTATTCCCCATATAAGTAAAGGACCAAGGGTTTGTATTTGTGTGGGAACAAATATCTATTCCTCAATCGATCTGATGCAAGGGTATTTGCAAGTACCACTTAGCGAGGAGAGTTGAGAGTACACGGCCTTCTCTTTGCCGAAGGGGCATCATGAAATCACACAAATGCTGTTTGGTTTAGCAGGCAGTCCGATGACATTTACTAAGCTAAAAAATACAGTTTTGCATGGCTTGTTAGGGAAAAAGTTTTTATATACATGGATGACATCCTAGTTGCCACTGATTCAGTAGAGGAACATTTAGAAGTTCTTAGGGAAGTTTTTAGGAGGCTTAGATTGGCAGGTTTGAAGATAAAGTTAGCTAAGTGTAATTTTCTCAAGAGGCAGATAGTATATTTAGGTCATGTCATTTCTAAAGAGGGGTTAGAGTGAATGGTGATAAAGTTAGGCAATTGTAGATTTTGCTACCCCCATTTTCAGTCTTTTTAATGGCTGGATTTTTCCGTAAAAAGGGTTTTTCTGTTCAGGCATCTCCCTTTTCCCTTGACAGATGCTCTGAGGGATGATGCAGTTTGTATGGGGAAAACAGTTTTTATATGCCTTGGTAACCCCCAGTGGATGACATCCTTTCACGTTGGTAACAGACGCTGCTACTTTGATGGAAGACTCATCCAATTGCATTTTATAGTAGAAAATTTAAGAACAACAAAAGGCCTTTGCTGTAGTGTCTAGTTTAGTACACTTTAAAATGTTGTTGTTGGGCAATTCAGTAGAGGTTCTGACGGATCATAAGCCATTGCTGGATCTTTTTAACAAGCTAGATCTTTCCCTGAAAAGAGCGTGGTGGTATTTGACAATCAGGGATTTTGATGCTAAGCTTAAGTGTATAGAGGGTAGACAGAATGTTGTAGCAGACGCCCTTAGTAGAAGTTTTGCTGATGAAGAAGGTACTCATGCGTGTTATGTATCCGGAGATAGCATAGATTGGGATATTAGTTTAGTAGAAGCTAAGCAAGATGAAGATGAGATACTGAGAGATGCAAAAGCGTTTCTTAGAGGGGGATTAGTTAGGAAGGGTTATAAGCTGCCTTTTGCAGGACTTGACTTAGAGGGTAATTTGTTAGTTAGGAAGATAGACACAGACTAAGGAATAGTGAGGATGAGGGTGATACGGTGCAAATAGTTGCTCCTAGGAGTTTAGTACCTACGGTGTTAGAAACTGTTCATGGTAGGTCTGGCAGTCCTCATTGGGGATTGAGATGTATCAAAATGCACGGGGACAATTCTTTTGGAATAATATGCTTAATTCGGTAGAAGACTTTGTGAGAATTGTTGTTCAGTTTGTAATGCATGTAAGCCGTCAAGGGTCGTTCTTGTAAATTGGGATCATTCCCAATTCCTACCAGACCCACAGGAAGAGTCCATATGGACCTGTTGAGCAATTTCTGTGGATCTAATTAAGGCCACAGGCACCTGTTGGTGACTGTTGACGAATTAACTATGTTCGTAGAGATTTTTCTGTTAAAGTATAAAACAGCGGAAGAGGTGGCAATTGCATTCTTTAATGGGTATATTTGCCGGTATGGGGTTCCAGAGGTTCTCATTACAAATAACGGTCAGGAGTTCATGAATAGAACAGAATGTCTTGCGGATGTAATGGGCATTCGGAAAGTCACTATTATTCCCTATAGACCAGAAGCAAATGGTCTGTGTGAACAAGCAAATAGGAAGGTCATTGAAGATCTTCGGATGACCATGGGGGGAAATGATCCAAATTGGGATTGCTATATTCCACAGGTGCAACATAGTCTTAACACTATGTTAAGCGATACCATTGGAATGTCTCCCAATGAGGCGCTGTTTGGTTATCCAGCGCAGGTGTGTTCGATTTGTTGCCTATTCCATCGGGTGATGATACAGTTAAATCCCTGGTTTCCACCGTGAAAGAGAGATATGCGCATCTTGCTGAGAATCTTGAAATGAAAACACAAGACATGGTAGACAGGGGCAATGCAAAGCCAGACAGAGTTAAAATGGCTGTTGGAGATAGGGTTTATGTGAAGATAAATGTCAGGAATCAGTTGAACTATAAACTAGGTCCTAAATTTGAAGGTCCTTTCCATGTTGTGGAAGTAAAGAAGGGGAATAGATTTGTTGCTCTAGATGAAAACATGGGTGTCTCTCGGTTGACACGTATATCTAAAATTAAAAAGATGGGTTAATGGGAATTGTATGGATTAATTCATGGGTTGTACTGTGGTTATGATCATTTCTTTCTTTTTTTTCCTTTTTTGTTTTTTTTAATGGGTTTTAAATGGGCGTAACTTGTAGTAGTTTTTTTTTAACTGGGGAGGACGTTAGTCCATAGAGTTATACAAATCTTTAATTGTCCGAGTTCAGTTTTTGCTCTTATGTGTTGCAATACTTAGTTAAAATTAAGTACAAAATGCCATAGAGTTTCATAGATACTGTATATGAATTTCTTTTTTATTTACTTTTTTTTTTTTATTGATCGCATTGGCGGTTAGGGACTTCATTGTTCGCATCTGGCATTAGTACTTTGTTGCTTTGGGTAATGGTTCGCATTCACATGACTTTGTAAGTTGTGACATGGGTTAATTTCATAGTGAGGTTAGGCCCGTGTGTTATTATGTAAGAATATGATGATGTATGGTTGTCGTCTGATGCAATATCTTTGAATATAGAGTTACATAATAAGGTTTTGTTACTTAGGATTTGGGGGGGGGGGTAACCAGTATACCGGATGGAATCTGTCTGATCTGTTACAGGTTTGGGTAAAACAGTTAGGGTTTAGGATAGGATTAGGAAGACTTTAATATGGCTTCCAAATTTGGGTATTTGGATTTGTCAGTTCTCTTTTAGAATTAAGAGGGCTGTGCCATTGGTAATTGTAGTTGTTATGATCAAAGGAGCGAGCCAGTATGTCAATTGCTATTCTGCTGGGGATTAAGCAGGCACTGAGCAGTATTTGCTAACCAAGGTAAAACTTTGATGACTTTACGAGATATGTTACCTCTCAGATGTTTAGGATTGCCTTTAATGAATTCAGCATATTGGTAGGTTTCTCGGGTAATTTCTACTGGGAAGAATTTGTATGGATAGTATCTTAGAGTTAGTGTACCTGATAGAGGGTTGATTGTGGAAATTCCAGTTAGCAACTTGGAATTGTTTCACATTTTATATGGCATACTGAGTACAGCAGGCTAGTTATCTTTTGAGTTGACTGTTGATATGACCAACTTACATTATACACCACTTTCTCGCAGCAGAGCTGTACGGAATGTCTTCTATGAGCCTCAACTTATACAAGTTAGAGATGGGAGCCATCTATGGTACGCCTGCAGGTTTCTACGCCCGTGTTTTCATGAAAGGATCCAGGGTTTTGGAGAGATGTCGGGCAGGACGCCTACAAATCGCCATCGTTGCTGGGAGACATTGGTTTTAGCGCAAAGGATTCATGAACGCTGCATTCAACATGGGCTTGTGCAGTCCCAAGCATTCAACATAGTTGGATCTCCAGGAATTCAGGACATGAAGGAAACCATGGGCTTGCATAGTTGCAGGCCATTCAGCATAGTTGGATCACCAGGAATTCAAGATGTGAAGAGAACCAGGAATTCAAGATGTGAAGAGAAGCATGGGCTTGTACAATTGCAAGCCATCCAGAAGATTTAGTCCATCAAGAATGCAAGATTTCAAATGTTGTGTTCCATAAATGAACTGTTACTGGAATAACATCTGTGTTATGAGACATATAATTTTCGTATCTAGTGCAGACAGTTTGCTATGATTTTGGAGTTGGCCCTTACTGAACTTTTGATTGGACAGGTAGCATATCTGGGCGAGGATGTCCAGAAGTAGGTGGTCCGAGCTCCTATTAAGTCTTTAGACAGAGAAGAACTATGTGATGACCTGTCAGTGGCACTTTGCTGCAGGTGGATTTGTGCTGACATTGGAATTTACTTAGTCAGCTGCAGAGAACTATTTGATCATGGTCCAGGCACATGGAAACAGCATGATAGAATGTTGAACTGATGCGCTGGAAGTGCCCAGGTTCCAGTGGGGTATGTGTGTGTGTGTGTGCTATCTCCCATGAAATATTTATGAGGAACAGTGACTCTCACGGGGGAGATGGCCTCGATCTTGGGTGGCTTGTGCGTGTTTAACCTGGTGTAGTGTTTAAAGAAACCACCAGAATGAAGATACATTATTTACGGCCATAGAACATAAGCAAGAGCATCCCGTGACATTTATATATTTTCAAGACTTTAGAAGGAAAACCCCCGGTTGGGAAGCAGTGAAACTATTCGATGTCTAGATAGTGAATTTGCCCATTTGCGCATTTTTTTATTTCTGTCTTGAATATGTACATTCATTCCAGGTTTTTAATATAATGAAATGCTTCTTTCAACAGGAATCGAACATCGTCCTGGGAGAACGAATATTTGGAAGTGGTGTATTATACTCTTACACACTATATGACTGCTTATTTTGGTCTTGTATAAATATGACCTTATCACTTTGTTTTATGACCAGGGTGTTATTCACTAGTATTGCTTGGCACACAATCATTATTCTACTTGCTTGTGAAACAGCATTTCCTCTAATTATGTTTTCCATTGATAGGGGATGTGAATCACATCATTTTGTGAGCATAGCTTTTGCTGAATCACTTTCGTTAAATTTGTCGATAAAGTCTAGTTTTGTATATCAGTGTCTCATTTCAGTAGGCCTTTGTGTAAAGATAGGTTTACTGAGAGTCCTAAGAGGAAGGAGAAGGGATCCGCTGACCCAAGGAAAGAGCTACAGCTACCAGAGACATCTCAAGAAAAGTGAGATGCTTGATTTTGTTCTTAAAACAGATACATTAAGATAAGACGTCCCTTCGGACCCAGGTCATTGAAATATATATATATAAATGTATGTATATATACATACATACATATATATATATATATATATATATATATATATATATATATATATATATATATATATATATATATATATAGTCTTAGAAGAGGACACTGCACTTCCTGCACCATTCTCTGAAAACTGTCCACTTAACCTGATATACTCTTTCAGAGGACTGTCGCCTGCATTTGGCAATAGCTTGCGAAGCCGATCTGGAAAACCCTTTCTTTCTAAGATGTTTCCTGACAGTCTGTATCCTGTCAGGGCCAGAGTAGACAATCGCTGATGAAAACGCCAGAAGTTGGGCTGTTTTAGCAGGTGAGGTTTTTGAGGCAGTAGCCTCGGAAAGTCTGCGAGGAGGTCGAGAAGATCCAGGAACCATTCCTTTGTTGGCCAAAAGGGGGCCACTAGGATCATTGACAGATTTTGGTGAGTTTGGAATTTGTTGATCACCTGTCTTACCATGCTGAAGGGGGAAATGCATAAAGGTGACTGTTTGACCAGTCCTGAAGCATGGCATCAGTTGCCCATGCTAAAAGGATCTGGAACTGGCAAGCAAAACAGAGGGAGACGATGGTTTCAGAAAGTCGCAAACAGGTCTATGACCGAGTCCCCTACAATTTCCAAAGATACGAGCAAACATGAGGATCTTATGGGCAAGAGAACCCACTGCCCAATCGAGAAAACTCAACATTTCGAACACCTTAAACAAGTTTTTAAGGTGTGAGAGCTCCATCGAACTGAACATGATCTTTGCTGAAGCAAAGGCAGATTTACAAGAGGAACAGATCAACCCGGAGAAGTCCCCATGGGAGGAGGCAGAAACTCCCAGAAAAGGAGCTTCCCCTGTGGCATAAGAGAGCTGTCTCCTCGTAGACAATATAGAAGGAGGGAAGCTGAAAATGGCTCTACCTTGTTCCCTCTTCTCCACTAGCCATCCCTCAATAATACTGGAGGCTTTCTTGGCAGAAGAAGAAACCACTAACTTGGGTGGTCTCGAAGACTCGGAAGACTGTGACTCACCAAGGGACGTTGACGCGGGTGAAGAAGGAGCTGCAGGCAAAAAGCAATTTGGGAGGTAGCAAGAAGATACCTTAGCAGTGGTGCATAAGCTGAAGGACAAGCGTTTTGAGCAATAACTACTTCTTCCTTGTCCGAGGATACAGGAGACAAAACCAAGTCCATAGGTTGGGGGTTGATGGAACCTTCTTCAACAGGCTCAAAATACTATCGAGCTTGCTCTGAATTGGGTCTACCACGGAGGGCACTTGCTTGTTAGAAGAGAGTAAAGCTTGAGGCATGGAAGTTTGAGGCACAGAAGAATGCCCAACTTCTCAGGGAACAATAACAGCTGAAGGAGTCAAAGTGTAAGCGGCATAAGCACGGTGACGCTCTGGCACCAACGGAAGATCAGGCACCAAAGGCAGCTCGGGCGCCATTGGGCGCTTCATCTTAGTTGGCGATCCATGAATCAAAGAGTGGACGGGCGAAGACAGGCGCCTGGGTGCTCTGTGACACTTTAGAGATGGGCGCTCTGACACAGCAGCATGAGAAGGAGCCAACGAGCGCTGAGACGGTTTCGGGCTCTCGGAAGAAACCAGGCGTTCAGCAGTAAAGGGGCTTTTCAACACTGCAGGGTGCTCGGGAGTTGGAGGAGTCTCGGGTGCAAGAGGGTGCTCAGAAGAAGATGCCTTAGACAGAGAGCACTTACGAGAAGCAGGATACTTGGAAGCTGCTCTCTGACTCTCACCCAAGGGAGGAACAGACAGAAAACATTCTGGACTGTCCCAATGACGGCAAGACGGGAGAGAACTGCAAACAGGTTCCTTGAATTTCTTACACAGTACTGGAGGAGAATGAGAGACATCACCCACACACCTTTTCAAAGGGCATGATTCATCCACAAAACACCATTGGCGTCTGGGAGAAGAATCATCTGAGCTAGATGAAAGACAATGCATGTCCAGGGATACACCTTTCCAGCGGCGTTTGGCTGCAAACTGGGATTCAACCACAGGTTCAACCGAGGGGGTGACTACCCATGGGCAGACGCAACCAAACTCCCTTAGGCTACCAGTTTGACTCCTCCCAGGTTTAGGGGAGTATGACATTGACCTTTGCCCAGGAGAATCAGCAGGATGGGCAGCCACCTCCTCCACCAACACCTCACTGACACTAGGTGCAATCGGGCACTCCACTGACACTGCACTGGCACTAAGAGTAACAGGGCGCTCCGAATCACCCTTATTGTCCATAAGGACCTTCACCGAAGAGGCGTATTGTGCAAAGATTCAACAATCAATTCAAACCTTTTATCAATTTTGCACTCAAGGCTGGCAATGGTATTGGGTTCGGAAGCAAGAGAGCCGGGTAAAGGAATGGGTTGCATAGCAGGAGAACTGGGTACGGGATCAACAGAAATAACAGGAACGTCAATCACGAGGTTAGCATTATCAATATCATGATCAACAGGAGATCCCTGACTAGCTAAAGACTTTCTAATCCGTCTGGCTGTCGCTTTTCTTTTTTTGTCTCTAGCCAGTTTGTTTAAATGAGATCTTAGAGTCTTCCACTTCTTACTGTCCCAGTCTGCACATTCATTTCATCGTAAGGATTCTGAACAAATTTTTCCCCTACAATCTGTGCAGTTAGAATGTGAATCGTAAGATTCTTTAGTCAAACATGTATTGCAGCCTTTGCTGCAATACCTAAAGCTAGTCGAACTTGAGTTTGACATTTGGAAAAAACGAATCAACTAAAGTCACAATCGGTAAATAAGGAAATTTGTTATAAAGAGAATCACAATAAAGGTAAAAAAATGACATTTTTATAATGAAATAAAGTTTTGTATATACTCACCCAGTAATTACATAGCTATTAGTTTCTTTTAACCGCCAGCTAAAAATTTTGAAATTGCAGGTCCACCAGTTTGTTATGGTTATGGCGACACGCCCCGCCCACTTTTAGGTGTAAGAGAAGCTACAACACAGCAAAGAGCTTCAATTTGTTTATGCCCTTATGTCAAAGTGAGGGGAGGTGGGTGGGCTCCAATTATGTAATTACTGGGTAAGTATATATAAAACTTTATTTTATTATAAAAATGTCATTTTTATATAAACTAACTTCCCAGTAATTACATAGCTGATTCCTCCCATTGAATGGAGGTGGGAATGTTGGACATATGTACCCCAAAACATTATTAATAGTAATGAGTTTGAGAATAGAAATTTGCTAACACTGTATCAATGTTGTTGAACCTTACCTGATAAGAGAGCTGCTACAGTAAGACACTGCTTCTGGTTGGCTCTCATCTTATCCAGTAGAGGTGAGGCGTTAAAGCCTTGAGGGCCTACTACTACAGTGGGTGCTTTGTAGCGATGGACTAAATTCCGAGGGCTAGCAAAGTACAACAAGATGTCCCTGCCCAGGGCGCAGTACCACAGAAAATAACCAGAGTAATAGTCACCATAACCACCAAAAATCAAATTAAAAACACCAATACCCAACCATAAAACCAAAAGACTGGAGGGGCAAAGAGATTGAAGAAAGGACATTGCTTTCTACGTTTCCTTCCCCAACACCACTCCAGCAGTGTAAAACGGACCCAAGGTACTGCACTGATCGTAAGTCGTCTCAATATCCCTTAAATAATGCAATGCAAACACCGACTTGCACTTCCAAAACATCGCTTGTACAACTGACGTTAAGGGATAGATTGCGCTCAAACACCAAAGACGTAGCGACTGCTCTTATCTTGTGGGGTTTTACCTTTAAAGATGAGAGTGAGTCTTCATTCACCATGGAATGTGCTTTGGAAATCAGATTCCTCAGAAAAAATGCCAGGGCATTCTTAGGCAGGGGTCTAGAGGGATATTTCACAGAACACCAAAGGTTTCTTGAAGTACCACGAATGTCCTTCGTTCTGTGAACATAAAACTTAAGGGCCCTTACCGGACAGAGAGTTCTTTCTTCTTCAGACGGACCCACTATCTCTGACAAGTTCTTGGTAATAAAAGAACGAGGCCATGGATTTGATGGCGATTCGTTCTTAGCCAGAAAGTCTAGGGAAAGGGAGCAAACTGCATTCCCCTGAGAAAATCCTATGTTTCTGTCTAAAGCATGGATTTCACTGGTCCTCTTAGCGTGGCCAAGGCGACCAGAAAAAGTTTTCCTGGTTAGATCCCTGAAAGAGATAGATTGCATAGGCTCAAAACATGAACTGGAAAGTCACTTAATGACCACGTCTAAGTTCCAGGACAGCAAAGGTTTTTCTTTAGGCTTTGCAGTGTCAAAGGACTCAATAAGGTCGGATAAATCCTGGTTCAATGGTAAGTCCAATCCTTTCTGGAGGAAAACTGAGCTAAGCACAGCTCTGTATCCTTTAATGGTAGAAGTGTAAAGTCCTTTAGCGGAGCGTAGGAACAGAAGAAAGTCCGTTATTTCTGCTACAGAGGACATGTTATTTTGTCTGCACCAGGACATGAAGAGGGACCATTTTGCCTGGTAGACATTATCTGAAGACTGTCTTCTACACTTTGCAATTGCGTCTACAGCTGCTCTTGAAAAGCCCTTCTTTCGGAGCAGTTCGCTTAACAGTTTGGACCCTGCTAGGGCCAGAGAAGACAGGTTTTGGTGAAACCGACGGAAGTGAGGTTGCCTGAGGAGTTGTTGCTTCTGTGGCAGAGAATACCAGGGAAGGAGCTTCTCCGGTCGCATAAAACCTGTAGCTTGACTTGAATAATTTGGAAGGAGGGAAACAAAAAACTGCTTTGCCTTGTTCCCTCTTCTCAGAAAACCAATCTTCTACTTCCTCCAGTGCTTTCTTAGCTGAAGAGGAAAGAACTAATTTCGGCAGTTTCGAAGGACAAACTGAGGGGGTTTCCATAAGGAAAGTTGAAGCAGGAACGGAGGGAATAGCTGGCGAGAAGGAGCTTGGATAATTTGCCTGCAGGAATCTCAACAGCGCCAAGTACACCGATGAAGGCGCATCTTGATCGGGAACAACCTCTTCCTCAGAAGAGACAGGAGAAAGCGATAAGTCCGCTGTTGTCTGGGCTGTAGGGGGAGCTTTCTGAAGCAACTAAGAATATCTAGCTTGCTCTGAATCGGGTCAACTGCAGGAGGAACAATGTCCGAAACAACCTTACTAAGAAGCGGTGGAGGAGCGAGCACCAATGGGCGCTCGGGAGGCGCTGTGGAGACGGGAGCCAGTGATGAAACCTGATGGTGAACGGGTGCCAATGGGTGCTCAATTGGTGACGAAACCTGCTGGTGAATGGGAGCCAAAGGGTGCTCAATCGGAAACGGGAGCTTGGCCGCTTCAATGCTACTTGCTGGCCGCTCGGGCGCTGATTGTAGAGACGAAGGTGCTGGGTGTGCAGTTCCTGATGCAGTTTTATTTGACGATGAACGTCTCTGCGCCACAAGGTGTGTCGATGACAATTTACGATCATCGTCAGAAAAAGCGGCAGAGAATTGTTCCAGGCTATCCCAATGACTATATGATGGTCGCGCTGAATCCTTGCCCTTCTTACAAGGAACAGGGGAAGAAATCTCAGACTCCACTGCACGCTGCTTTAGCAAGCGTGACTTGTCCGCATAGCGCCATGCATGCCTAGGACTAAAATCTTCGGAGCTGGAGGACATAAAATGAGCACTCACTTTAAGGCCTTTCCAATAGCCTTTGGTTGCAGTCTGGGATTCATCAACAGCCTGAACTGAGGGGGTGACTGCTCGGGGGCAGACCCCACCAACCTCCCTTAGGCTGCCAGTTTGACTCCTCCCAGGTGCTGGGGAGTATGACAGGGACCTTGGCCTAAGAGAATCGGCGGGCCGAACAGCCACCTCCTCCACTACCACTGCACTTGCACTGGGTGCCACGGGGTGCTCTGACTTGCTTTTATCCATAAGCACTTTCACCGGTGACACTAATTGCACAATTAACTCAAAGCGATTGTCGTTTTCGACTCCAGACTGACAATGGCATTGGGGTCGGAAACATGAGAGCCAGGTAAAGGAGAGGGTTGCACAGGTGATGGAATGGGATCGGAAGAAATTACAGGAGCAATTGCATCCGACTTAGTGGATGAATCCTGACTAGCTAAACCTTTACTAGATTCCTTAGCAATAGCTTTCCTTTTCCTATCTCTGGCTAGTTTCTTGAGATGTGCATCTAAAGTCTTCCACTTCTTAATATCCCAGTCATTACAACCCTCACAACGTAAATCTATTGAACATGTTTGTCCCCTACGTGGAATACAAATAGTGTGTCATAAGATTCTTTAGTTAGCCTAGTATTCCAGCAGCCTTTGCTGCAATACCTAATACTAGCACTACTAGTGTCAGACACCCTAGAAAAGTCTAATACAAGTAAAAAAAAAAAGTAAAGAGTCGTCAATCAATGATCAAATTTCGCCTAACATTATATTAATTATGCCAAAGGCTACGAAATTAAATACTTCACCAATTGAAGATAAGTCAAACAACCAGCAAAGTATAAATTCCAAAATTCGAGCTGCTGCCAACCACAGTCCTTCAACCACAGCCGGCAGAAACAAATTGAAGCTCTTTGCTATGTTGTACCTTCTCTTACACCGAAAGTGGGCGGGACATATCGCCATAAACATAACAAACTAGCCAACCCGCAATTTTCAAAATTTTTAGCTGCCGGTTAAAAGAAACTAATAGCTATATAATTACTGGGTAAGTTACATATATAAAAAACAGAGTCTAAATCTATCTAATAATACCAACAGGCTATCAAAGCAAGAATACTTCACCAATATGATGAGAAATCATATTCCAAATTCAGAGCTGCTGCTAAAAGCTGTTATACATCCATGAGCCGGCAAAAACAAATTGAATACTTTTGCAAGTTGTTCCTCTCTTACCCCGAAAGTGGGCAGGGTTAGCCACCTAGCCAAAAAAAAACAGCGCAACCCATGAATTTCAAAATCTTTTAGCTGCCGGTTAATAGAAACTATAGCAAATGTAATTACTTGGTAAGTTACTTGTATAAAAAAACATAGATCTGAGGGTATGCCAGGAACCAAGTACCCCCAGGCTTCTCAAAACTCAACAACCTTAAACAAGGCTAGGAGATACAGAAAAATAGAAGGATCACTCCTACCTCTCATTCCCTAGTGCCACACCAGCCACGGAGAATAAACCCAGCCTACTGCAGTCCTTGAAAACTGTCTCGACATCCCATAAATAATGGTTGCCGAAGACCGAGTGACACTTCCAATAAGTCAATTGGATAATCATAGACAGAGAGAGATTGTGTTTGAAAGCCAACGATGTGACTACCGCCCGCACTTCATGGGCCTTTACCTTTAACAAAGGTAAACCATCTTCTTGAATCCCCAAGTGATATTATGCAATAATGCTGTGGTAGGCTAAGTTTGGTTTGTATGATGAAGTTAGTTTTTTTATGTTTTTTTATATATTTTGTTAATGAATGTGGCAACCGAGTATTAAATCTTTGTTTTTCTTTTTTTTTTACCTGCAGTTTGCCGGGTGTGTCGGAGTTGTGTGACTTGCTCCCCTTCAACCCCAAGTGTAAGTGGCTGCCTACCTTGTGGTGGTAGCATATGGAGAAAAATAAATAAAATTAGAAGAGAGGACACTTACTGCAGTAGAGTTGTTGAAATTGTGGGAAGGGATATGACAGAGAAGGGATAAGGAAATTAGAGAGCGTGCAGCTGCCAGATTGCAGGAAAGAAACAAACACTTGGTTAGGCTGCTCTTCTTCCTGTTCCTCTATACATGATTCTAAACCCTAAAAGGTGCTGATTGCGACACATCTGCCACAAAGAAAGTGCAACAAAATCCACAACTGGCTGATGTTGAGCAAGTTAACTCCCAATCTGAAGTAGTCTAAGAGACCATAGTTGGTGGCAGAACACTATAGATTTAGGTTACGAATTAGGTTTAGGGTTCTTTTCGGTGGTCGTGGTAATATTAAGACTGAAATAGCTTAAGTTACAGTTCTTTAGGTTACGGTTCTTTTGATAGAAGGGCAGGGAAACTATAGGATTAAGAATGAGTAGAATAAGGTTTGATGAACTATAGTGATAAGGTAGATAAATTTCTGTTCTGTAGATTAAGATTTATTAATCATATTAAGGGGTTTTTTTGGTCATGGTAATATTTAAGGAAATAAATTAGGTTAAGGAAAGTCGAGAGTTTTATTTAGTAATATCTAAATTTGTTCCCATCATTCTATCCAATTGTGTAGCTTGAAGAAGCCCCTAAAATGTCTCACAAAAAGAATGAAACAGCATTCTTGGAGAGAAGGCACAAAGGATTCTTAACCGAGCTCCAGAGATTACAAAAATTCCCTCTGATAATCCTGGTTTTCTCGAGGTAATATCTCAATACTCTCACTGGACACAACACACTCTCTTGATCTGAAGGTCCCACCAGATCTGTAAGGCTTTGAATGGAAAAAGAATGAGGCCATGGATTAGAAGCATTCTCGATTTTAACTAAGAAACCTAGAATGTACGTGTATACTGCAGTCTCTTGGGGAAAAACTGACTTGTTTATCCAGAGCGTGCAGCTCACCGACTCATTCTGCTGTGGGCTAAGGCGATTAAAAATAGAGTATTTCTGGATAAGTCTCAAAAAGAAGATGTGTGAATTGGTTCAAAAGGAGGGCCTGATAACCAACGTAGCAATACATTTAGGTTCCAAGACACTGGGGACTGTGACTTCCGTTTCGTGGTGTCAAAGGCTTTAACCAAGTCCGAAATGTCTGGGTTAGAGGAAATGTCCAAACCTCTATGCTTGAACACTGAGTTTAGCATGGATCTATAGCCCTTGATCATAGACATAGATAGGTCCCGGGAAGAACTCAGGTAGAGTAAAAATTCAGCTAGTTGGGCTATAGAGGTAGAAGAAGAGATGTTACATTTCTTACACCATCTGCAAAACATTGCACACTTAGCTTGGTAGAGCTTGGAAGAAGATTTGTGTCTACATCTCGCCATAGCATTCACAACCTCTCTTGAAAACCCTTTCGCTTTGACAAGCTTCCTGACAGTTTGAAGCCTGTCAGAGCACGAGTGGACAAACCCTGATGAAACCAGTTGAAATGAAGTTGTCTGAGCAGATCTTTCCTCTGTGGAAGGAGCCGTGGAAAGTCCAATAGAAGCTCCAGAAAGTCCAGAAACCATTCCTTTTGAGGCCAAAAGTGGGCCACCAGAATCACTGACATGTGATGAGAAGTCCTGAACTTGTTTATTACTTCCCTCTCTAACCTGAACGGAGGAAAAGCGTACACCTCCAGGTCTGACCAGTCCTGGAGCATCGCATCCATTGCCCACTCTTGAGGGTCCGGCGCCAATGAGCAATACAGAGGGAGGCGATGGTTCCTGGACGTTGCAAACAAGGTTTTCCCCACCGTTTCCACAGGTCGGTGCACACCTGTGGATTTGGCGACCATTCCGTAGGTAGAGTCTGTTTGCAATAGCTCCACTTGTACGCAAATACATTCGACTTGCCCTGAACAAAGCGGGTGAGGATCTGAGTGTTGTTGTTGTGAGCCCATAGAAGGAGATCTCTGGCTACTTCGCACAGCGAAAAGGAGTGAGTTCCTCCCTGGTTCCTGATACATGCTAGAACAGTTGTGTTGTCCGAATGAACCGTAACCACTGTGTCACAAGTCACTGCAGCAAAACATTGAAGCACCAGGTGAATCACCTTCAACTCTTTCAGATTTATATGAAGTTTCCTCTCTTGTAGAGACCACGTTCCTGAAACTTCCAGACGTCCTCGAACTTCTTCTCAACCCAGATCCAATGCGTCAGAGAATAATGTTAGGCTTGAGTTCGGATAAAATAGAGACTTTCCTTTGAGAAACCTTCCTTCTTCAAGCCACCACCAAAGATCCTCCTTTATTTCCTGGGTGATGGGGAATACAAAGGAATCCGGGAGTCTTCCTGCTCCAACTGGCTTTTAGGAAGAACTGTAAAGGCCTCACATGCAGTCGTCCCAATGGTACGAACATCTCGACAGAGGAGAATGTTCCTATAAGGCTCATCCAACTGTTGGCAGAGCAAGACTGATAATTCAGAAAGTGACAGATCTTTTGGGTGCATGACTGCACTCTCTTGTCTGACGGAAAAGCCTGAAAAGTCTGAGAGTCTATCCTCATCCCCAACCAGACTATTGATTGAGAAAGGACTAGTTGGGACTTTTCTTGGTTGATTAAAATGCCCAAATCCTGAGCTAACTGCAGAGTTTTGAGAAGGTCCTCCATACATTTCTTCTGGGATGACGATCACAGGAGCCAGTCATCCAGATATAGGCATACTTTTACGCCAACCAGGTGAAGCCATTGTGACAGAGGGGCGAGTACTCTGGTGAAGACTTGAGGGGCCGTGGACAACCCGAAACACAGAGCCCAAAACTGGAAAACACTGTCCTGGAATACAAATCTCCGGAACTTCCAGGAATCTCAGTGTATTGGGATATGAAAATAAATGTATCTCATGTCTATGGAGACCATCCAGTCTCAATGAATTGCAGCAAGAACTGAGTAGTTCATCAGCATCTTGAACTTTGTGGTTTGAACGAAGAAGTTCAGAGCGCTTACATCCATGACTGGTCTCAAACACCCTGATGCCTTGGGGACTATGAAAAGGCAGTTGTAAAACCCCTCTGATGATAAGTCCTCCACTTCTTCTATCGCTCTTTTCTGGAGAAGAGCTGCATCTTCCTTTGAGAGGGCCATAAAAACCTCTCCGAGCCTTCTGAGTACAGTAAACCCTGTGTATTCACGGGGGATGTGTACCGCACCTCTCCCCCCGCAAATAGCTGAAATCCGCAAATACTTAAAACCCCTTTCAAAACACTTAGAACTGGCTATTTTGATAGTTTAAACACAAGAAAAACCCTCTAAAAATGCTTACACCTGAGTATCTTAATAGTTTTATCACAAAAAGTGCACTTAGTCATGAAAATATGAAAATATGGTAATTAGTGAATATTTCTCAGTGAAAAATACTGCGAATGGGAGAATTTTCCGCAAATAATGGGTAGATAAGTTCCACAGAGAAATCCGCGAATACGGGGGGTTTTCTGTACGCCCTTAAGGCGATGGGAAAGGACGTCAAAAGGGGTTCCTCCTTAAAGGGGATAGAATATCCTTCTTCGAGCACTTGAAGTACCCATGGCTCTACTGACCTGGCTTCCCATTGCTTCAAAAAATGTAGGAATCTGGCGCCCTCTGGGAGACGGAGGACCGAGTCTCACTTGCTAGAGGCTGATCTAGAAGAGGATTTCTTTGAAACGGGACAAACGGATCTTGGTTCATGCATGGGCAAGAGGGAGCTCTCCCTCTGCTACCTCAAAAGGGCCGTGGCTGAAGAGGATAGAATGGACAAGGATTAAATGAAACCGAAGAGGAATGGCTGGGATCCTTCAGGTGTTTGGTCAATTAGGCAAGAAGATCATGTGTAGCCTTCTTCTGAAGTTCTGTAGCTACTCGTAGCTCTTCGTTGGCTGAGTCGGTTGAGCTTCAGACTGTCACTCGATGAACTGGAGTTCAATTCCCCCGGCCGGCTGATGAAGAGTTAGAGGAATTTACTTCTGGTGATAGAAATTCATTTCTCGCTATAATGTGGTTCGGATTCCACAATAAGCTGTAGGTCCTGTTGCTAAGTAACCAATTGGTTCTTAGCCATGTAAAATAAGTCTAATCCTTCGGGCCAGCCCTAGGAGAGCTGTTAATCAGCTCAGTGGTCTGGTAAAACTAAGGTATACTTAAATATTTTTGTAGCTACTTGTTCCAACGTCGCTCGAGGGAAAAGGCCGCTTTTGTCTGACAGGGCAAAAAGAAGAGAGGATCTCTGGGACGGAATCACTCCCTTGGTGGTGAATGAGCACCACATTTCTCTTTTCTTTAACATACCTGTAGAAAAGAGAGCAGCTAGTTCTTGTGCCCCATCTCTAATCCCCTTATCAGCGCATGCAAGAACCCTGAGCCACTGCAGCAAAACTGTCTGGTGGAGAAGAACAATCCTCAATCTTCTTTGTTAAAGTGCCCAACATCCAATCAAGGAAACTGAAGATCTCAAAAACTTTGTAGGTGTCTTTCACCAAGCGGTCGAGCTCCAAGGAAGAGAACATAGTCTTCGCCGTGTCAAAGGCTGATCTACCAGCAGGATCAATGAGACCAGAGAAGTCTTCTTGGGAAGAGGCAGAAACTCCCAAGAAGGGTGCTTCCCGGTCGCATAAAACACATACTTCCTCTTCGAGAGGTGCGGAGGAGGAGAGCAAAATACTGCTTTGCCCAACTCTCTCTTCTCAATTAACCAGGAGTCAATACCTGGCAACGCTTTCTTGGAGGAAATTGGGAGAGCCATCTCTGGGAGTTTAGCCAAGCATGCTGGTTGCCATAACATGAATGAAGATCCGGAAGAAGGCACCGCGGTGGAAAAATACGATGGAAAGCAGAACAAAAAGTATTTTATCTGGGACGCATAAGATGACAAAGGCTGTTCTTGTTCAGGTTCCTCTTCTGCTGATGAAATAGCGGAGAGCAATAAATCCTGATGTGGTTCCTCTGGTTTCTGAGGAGAAGACGAAGGTTTCTTCAGAAGCTCCAAGATATTATCTAATTGCTGATGAATGGGGAGCAATGAAGGATCTTGAAAAGTCAGTACTAGGGTTGTCTTTGGTCGTTCAGTGATAGGAGAAGAGGACACAGTCTTCGAAGTTTGCTTAACAGAAGGTGCTGAAACAGGGTGATCCGCTGAAATAGGAACATCTGAGTCAGAAGAACCCTCAGACACGTAATCCAACGCTGGACGAGAACTGGAAGACAATGGGATGTCGGGAGCTTCTGCGCGTACAGACCCCAACACATGCTTATGAGCCACTAGGAGCTCTGAAGTTGATCCCTTTGTACGCTTATGAGCCAATTGGTGCTTGGGAGCCAATTGCTGCTTGGGGGGCAATGGGTGCTTACAAGCCACTGGGAGCTTGGTATCCAATGGGAGTTATCTATCGTCCCAGTGGCTGTATGACGGCTCTTGATACTTTTGGTGCTTACGAGAAATCGATGGCTGTTCATCCAAAACGTGTCTCTTCAAAGGTCTGGAGGAATCCTGAAACCGTCAACCGCGTCCTTTGGGCTCGGAATCAGAACCACTGGAGGATAAGGTGTGGTCCAATGGCACACCTTTCCAGCGTTTGGCTACCAAAACCTGGGATGTTGTGACAGGTTCGGTTGAGGGAGCAACTACTCGTGGGCAAACCCCACTGACCTCCCTTGGACTTACAGTTTGCCTCCTCCCAGGAGCAGGGGAGTTTGGCAGGGACCTCTGTCTAGGGGCATCGGTGGGACGAGAAGCCAACCCCTCCAGTGACACAACAACAGCACTAGCACTTGCACTGGGATCAACACTTGCCTTTATCTAAAAGGACTCTACCAGAAGCTCTTATTTGAGCGACCATATTTACTAATGCATTGAACTATCTGAGCTTCGAGACTGGCAATGGTATTAGTTTCAGAGGGAAGGGAGCCAAGCAATGGAGTTGTAGGGAGAGCGAGAGAAGTAGGAACAGGTGAGTGAGAGGTCACAGGTGTCGAAAGGACCGGTTTCGGAGTAGAGGACACCAAAGCTCTAGCTTCAGCTTAGCAGCCACCTTTCTTTGCCTAGCCTTCTCTAACTTGTCTAAATGGCTGGTCAAAATTCTCCATTTTACTTCGTCCCAGTCCCTACATTCTTCACATGTCAAGTCAGGAGAACACACTTGTCCTCGGCAATGATAACATACTAAATGTGCATCATATTTAGAGGAGGTTAACCCAGTATTACAGCCCTTCCTGCAATACCGGTTACTAGTCACACTCGAGTCTGACATATTAAGTCAAAAAATCACAAAAGCTAAGCTAAGCTTATGTAAGCTGTGAAAATATAGCGCACAGGCTACCAAATCAAAGAATACTTCACCAAATCCTTCGAAATTAATCCAAACCATCTGGTGAAAACTCCTGAATTCCAAAACAAAGCTGCTGAACAACTGATGTAGGGACACTGAGCGGCAGAAACAACCTGAATTCTTCAGCTTTGTTGTACCTACTCTTCCCCTGAAGTGGGCGGGGCACTTACCAGCACCAAAACACAAGAGCACTACCACAAACTTTCAATTCTAAAGCTGCCGTTAAAGTAGAAAGTAATAGGTATGTAATTACTTGGTAAGTTACATAGATAAAAATGAAGTTTTCATAATAAAACTAATATTGTAATACTTACCCGAACACCTGAATTAGCCCTGGTCACCTACCAGCCCGAGCTACATCCCCATAGCTTTTACCTACTAAGTGGGTAATTAACTGTCAGCATTACCAACGCTTACAGGAAAATCTTGTCAAATGAGTTACCTGAAGTACTGCTGGCAACGCTGCTGCAAGTCCCGGCCGAGTAAGGCCGAGATCCCCAATTGCATTATTCACTATTCAAATTGAAGTGGGGAGGAGGGTGGGAATCATTCAGTTGTTCAGATAAGTATCACAGCATTAGTTTCATTATGAAAACTTCATATTGCAATACACTCCCTGAACACCTGAATTAGCATGATTAACAGAATTTTAAGGAGGTGGAATCAATCTAATTCAACCCAACCTGCCAATAGGGAAAGCAGGTAACTCATTATTTGCCTACTCTGTATAAATGAATGTATCCTCACCTGGTTATCCCACTCAGCAGGTGAGGATGCCTGTAGAGAGAGTACCCCCAACATCAGTCTCATGTCTAGGTACTGTCTGAGTTGAGCTACCTCTCATGTGGTAATCAAATCTCCTCACGGATAGAGAGTAGCAAAAAAACCAACCTACCATGTGGCTAATCACAGCCTCCCATGAGTAGCGGAAAACATGGAGGGTACGATGAACCTCCCATGTGGCTATTGTAGTGGCTCATGTATGGAGGAGAAGTTGAGTCTGCAGGATCTTCGAGTTCTTCGCTGCCCATTGCCGCTGATGTCTGCGAGAAGAGGTTGAAGAAACCAAACCTGTCCACTGGATCTGCCTAACTTCACAGTACTAACGCCAAACTTAATACTCCCACTATGAATCCCGAGCAACAGAGATTTCTAAGTTCCTTAGACTACATTCATTACCTAAAGTCGCCCCCTGCCCTTGACATTACTACGTAATTATAAGATCAAAGTTGGCTGCCATAAAGGGACCCAGCAAGTAACTCTTCTCTGAAGAAAACTGAATGTCTCTGAGGTAGAAAATCGTGAAAACCAACACCAACTTCCAAGTGGCCGCCTCTAAGAACCTCCGCACTGGCCCCCAGCTAAATGAATCCACCCTTGATAATAGAGTTAGCCGCTACACACGGACTAAGAGAATAACTCTCATGTAAGGAGTATGATGAACCTCCCATGTGGCTATTCAGAGCCTACCATGTATGGAGGGAATTAGGTAGTGTGCTGAGCCGTTGACCTTCCGCCCTGCAGGTTGCGGCAAAGGCTGACGACCGACGAGCGAAGAAGTACCTCAGCGCCGACGAAAGAGCCTAGGCTAGCCTACGAGAGCACCCCCTTGGACTCTCGTAGGGAAACTATCAGACTAGGATACTTAAATGTACTAAACCTACGTTCATGTGATTATACTGTCACTGCTGCTTAAGATTCTAACGCCTAAAAGGAACTCCTCTATCTAGTTAACCTACGAACCACCGCACTACATGAATACCACCTTAGCTAAATGACCGCACCCTAGATAATAGACTTCACCGTTACATGTGGACTAAGAGAATAACCTTCCGAGCCTTCGCACTAAGAGAATACAGTACCATCTCAGCTAAATGGACGCGCCCTAGCTAGGAGACTTCACTGCTATACGCGCTGCGGCGAATTGAACATCTCTAAGTAAAGGAAGAAAACACTGAGATAGACTCCCAAGTAAACTGCCTCCAGAATAGAAGACACTGAACAACTCCTTAGAAAGGAAGATGAAGTGGACATACACCGAATAATGTGCGGTAATGAAAAAAAACTGTTAAATGCTAAATATAATTTAAATTCAAAATCAAATTGTATTCAAGGGCATAAAGCTCGCACCACATGAGCATTGCGTAGGTGCCCAAAACTGTGTTTGTGGAGTGAGTGCTTATGAACCAGGAACCAGGAACCCTCTCTCCAAAAGTAACTAATCGCATTCTTTGACAGCAAATAGGAAGGATTCCGCGGAGAGACAAGAAGTGTACATGGAAGCGGATGGAGTTTCTCAACCTTTGATAAAATAGACTTTAATATTTGCACCGGACATAAAGACATCCTCGCTTGATCGCCGGAACCGAACACTTGCAGATAAAGAAGCTTAAAGGAACGAGGCAGAGTTTTAGCCTCCGACTCTGTCTCCGCCACTAATTCCGGAAGAAGAGAAATACATATTCCTGCCTAGGAAACCAGCCTAGAAAACTTCCCAAAGCTCGCCCACCTTTCTATCTGCAGCTAAGCCGAAAGAAAGAAAACACCTAATCAGTTGTCTTAACATTAGAACTTCCGACAAATCTCATGAAGGAGCCTGAGTCGCCAAGACCGGACGTTAAACTTAAAGGAATGTAATAAATCATAGAAGATCTTACTACTGGAAATTTTCAGGAAGATGGAAAAATGTACTACTAAGTGTTGAGCAGTAGCCAGCAATAGCCGAAAACAGAAGAATCTTGACTTTCCGAAGGAATAAAAGAAAATAAGCTATTTTGGTTGTGGCAAGCCTAAAGATGGAATGACCTTCCTTAAGACACCGACTTCCACATGTCCAGCTGACCCGATAAAACTTACGGATTGACTTTCTCATGCTGAAAGAAACACTGTCTAGACATAGCTTTAGAGTCCGGTCTGTCTAGCTGTTTGCTTGGCAGTCGCCTGCAACTAGGTTCATGACGCAAAAGTCTGGATGATAACGGTGAAAATGCGATTGTCTAGAAGATCTTCCGCATGAGAAGGAACATCGGAACTTCCAAAGGAGCATTAGGAGTTCTAGAAACCAAGGGCATTAGGGCCAGCAAGAGCTAGAGTCACAGACGTCTTGACACTCCCACAATTCCTGATTGCCTGATGAATGAGACCGAATGGCGGAAAGCATACACCTCTAAAGTTCTAATGATCTTGTTCCCCCCGAGTTCTCAGATATGACACGGCAGTTACGATGTCGCAAATCAGACCCACTGCTCTGTTGCACACTAGAACTGAAAAACACCTGAGGGCTTCCTTTACAGCCGAGTTCCCAAAGATTATGACTCCCTCTCGTTCCCGATCCCTCCAGAGGCCCGAAGCCTGGGTTCCTCCCAAGGTTGCTCCCCAACCTTGATACAAGGCATCTCAGTACAGATGAAAGTCAGGAAGAGGGGAGATGATAGACCTTCCGGTTGTCAGATGCCCTTCTTCTATCACAGAAGATCTGACAAGCAAGAATCCCTCCAGACTAAACCTGCATTCTCAATGTGGAAGTCTCAGCAATTCCTGAGACATACCTGAAGAGAAAAGCATACGAAGACAACAAGACCCTGGAATTAAAGAGAGATAGAGAGAGAGAGAGAAATGACATTCTCCCTAAGAGGCTTCTCCAAGTGGGTACCGGCTGTTCCCTGTTGGACAGGAACACCTCTACTTCAACATTTTATACCCTTGACGATGCATAACTGCCGACACTGGAGACGAGTTAGAAGCAACAAGTTCATTATACTGGCCACATACCCTTAACCCTGAGCAGCCACACTAATCATAGCCTGCTGTGACGCTACTGCTGACGATGGCTACACGAACTGACCATGGAGGAGATATCCTCCTCCCTAAGAGACTGTTGCAGAGCGCAAAAGGTGCCCTCAACAGAACCTTCTCCGAATGTCCGGATAGTCAGCGGAAGCTTAAAAAGAAGTCCCTCCTCTTCTTGACAAAGAACGTTTTACAGTCAGACAAAATGTCAACCTGGTATGCCAGCCCCACTGAAACTAAAGTGATGAGGTGTCAGGCAGTACAGGATTGGAGGGAGTATATCCATCTTGTTTGAGAAAACCCTATCAACCTGGACCACATCCACATCGAGTGGGACAAGGCCTCCAACTGGCTGCGAAAGGTGTCCTCCAAGATACAAGCCTCCCTAGATGAAACTGAGGTCAGACAATTTGACGAAGGAACCCGAGACAGAAGAGCCTCAACAGATATGTTGAGAGGAACCCGACACCCACAGAAGGGTTACCTGCTACCTTGTAAAAAAAAAAAAAAAAAAAAAACCTCCCAAATAGGAAGCAAGGTTGAATCCTGCTTACTCGACCCTATCAAAGCCAATAACCTACGTCTGCCTCCCTCAATGCCTGCCCGACGCGGCCAAACCAGACAAGATTCTTTGATGATTGAACAACTACCGGTTCCATCGCATATAGCGACTCGAACATCGCTTTATTCGGTAGTGTAGGCTCCTCCGGAGCCTTGGACTGGGATAAAGAGTATGGATGAAGTCCACCATTCACTTATACTCACTCTCATTAGCTGAAGGAAAACTAATATCCGGTACCGGATCCTCTTCTTCAAATGAACAATCCTTGTCGGACTGGTCCGACCGAGCCGGAACAGGAAAAGAGACAAGCCAACCCTTAGCAAACACCGAACTCAAAAAACCGGAACTCGTCACACCTGGGTGCACGAGAACATACTGGAGGCACCAAAGTAGGTTGCGCAAACCCTGCACCACCCCATGACGATGACGCAACACCTGGGCCGGCCACACCTGGGCGGACAACGTTCACTCCTGAGAGCGAAGAAGCCGCAACACCCGAACCATGCAAATCCAGATGTATCAAAACCGCATGAAAATGGGAATCTGGAACTGAAGACTTGTTGGTTAATGAAGACAGGGGGGAAAGGTCCTTGATGACCTGGAATCAACCATGAATCTACATAGACGCCTTAGACAGAGGGACAGAGAAACCTGCAGGAAAGTTAAGAAAGAAGAAGCCAAAGGAGGGAAGAAGGAAGAAGCCACACTCGCAGTAACCAACAGGGCGCCTAATGCCGACGCTGGACAGATGGAGAAGGTACCAACTGGGCCAGAACTCAAGGGAGTTTCGAAGGGGAAGTTACGAGGTACCGAACCCAATATAACAGAGGAAGGCAAATTACCAGCTATCCTAGAGAATGGAAAAGCTGAGGAAACTATCAGTGTGCTGATACAATGAACACTGGCGCAGGCGAACCGCCGACTGCCGTAGCATCCGCAAGAATCGGGGAGGATACATTACTGTTAGAAACCCGTAAAGAATGAAAATAAGGAGTTGCTGACGCCTCTGCAAATACCTGAGGAGTAACTAGATCGGATGCCTGAGAAACTACAGGATTCGCAAAAGGTGATAAAGAAGACGGATCCGTTAAAAGTACCCCTTCCCTTAACCACAAAGAGATATTAGCTGAAGCTAATATCACAGGGTTGCACCAAGAAAAACCTTTGCTCTGCTTAGTTAAAAGCTAAGAAAACAGGATGAGCAAACAAAGACCCCGAAGAGCCCTCCGAAGAGCAGACCAAAAAAGAAGATTGAGTAAGAGCAATGGAAGAAGGCTTAGAAGAAAATGGGGAAAAGAAGAAAATTCCTTAGCGGCCGAAGAGGCCTTAGATTTCAAAGAAAGAAAATAGACCGATTCTGGCTGCCCCCCAATAATCTTGATAGACATCATCAAATTCAGAAAATTCTTTAAGACATGATCATGAATATTGGAAAACTCGAATCGCCAGAATTACCACCATCGCAAGACTAAAGAAATTTTACCCCTGAAGGAAGAGGAACCTTCGAAGAGGAAGGAGTAGGCTATTAAAGGAAAAACAAAAATTCAGAACCAGATACATCAGAAATCAAATTTGAATGACCCTCCAAGGATCTAGAAACCTTTTCTTATATACAGAGCACGAAGCAGGAAATAAAACTGACGATTGATCTACATGAGAGGCCTCAACATTAGCGACCCCAACCCAACCTGAACGCAAAGAAGACTGCACGTTCAACTACTCTTCCTGAATACTTCCTAAAGTAGTATTCCTACCCATCTGAGTGATTCCTAATTCTAAATCCACCTTAGAACTTACGCTTTTAGAGGGAAGGGGGAAATCTGCTGCCAACACTGCCTGCTCCGCGTGGTTTGTGCTTCTCCATGACCCCCGGCACCCGTTAGGGCTGGTTCTGGAACAGGCAGAGGAGGCTGAAAAAGAACGATTAGTATCTACAACACTAGTACTACTATCCTTATCTTTAGTTTCTGTTAATTTAGTCATAAAGCTAGAAAATTAGACTAGATATACTAGCTGGTAACTTATCCTCTAACTCTTGAATAATTCTTCCATCTGATCTACCGACCAAGACTTGCCGCCTATCTGACTGATACTACACTGCATCTTCCTACACAAAATACAAACAGACTGTTGATCATGTTTGAGGGTACTCATCCTATGCTTGCAGGACATGTAGGACCGATGAGCGTTACCATCTCCAGCAGTAGAAGGCTCTGTCATCGAAGATGTAAACGAAGTGGAAGCATCGGCACTACCAGATGGCGACATCTTCTTGTTTGACTTATCCAATCAAGTCCAAAGTACCGATACCAAAGTCAAAACCGGGACAGAAGTTCCAAATCCAATCAAAAAAGTATCCATCCAGGAGAAAATGTTTAGAAAACAGTCCAAATCGTAATCTGATGCCCAAATTCTTTAAATGAGGGTCGGGCTAAATGACCAAAAGTTCGCCTGATGTGGGACACACCCATATAGCATGGTGAACAAAAAGCAATTGGGGATCTCGGCCTCACTCGGCCGGGACTTGCAGCAGCGTTGCCAACAGTACTTCAGGTAACTCATTTGACAAGATTTTCCTGTAAGCGTTGGTAATGCTGACAGTTAATTACCCACTTAGTGGGTAAAAGCTATGGGGATGTAGTTCAGGCTGGTAGGTGACCAGGGATAATTCAGGTGTTAAGGGAGAGTATTGCAATATGTAGCCTACAGAACTACTTGTCAGGTATGAGAGGAAAATGGGGTTGCTATTTTTTGTTTTTAAGTGTATTTATGGAGTTTATTTTGTTACAAATATGGGAAAATAAGGTTGATAACTGCTTTTTGCATAAAGCTTTCAGTTTTATGTAATATGGTTGTTGTTTATAAGAATATTAAGTATTTACCCTTAGGCAATATTAACAATGTTAGGTAAAGAAGGGTAGGAAGTTGACCTTGCACACCCCTAGGTTTTACTCGCCATTATATGATGGACCCTTGGCTCTATTAAATTGGATAACTGAGGGATTACTGTCTGTTGTTGGATACCATCATGCACCTCAAATGATTTTTCTAGTTTGCCCTTCTCTTCTTTTTCAGTCAATATTACTGTCTCTATTTCTCTTGCATGGAAGTAGATCGATGTTGGTTTTCTGTGTTCAATCTTGTTTCATAAGACTCTCGGAGTAATTTCAATTTGAAAGATTTTAAGTGATTTCAAAAACTTCTCTTACTACATAAGCCACCAGTTGGAGAAGCAAACAAACAAAAGGGAAAACAGAGAAGTCTTTAACTGTTAATTTATTTAAATTATAATGAAATGTCATTTCTTTACTCAGCTTTTTCAGGAATTTTCTCTTTCCAGGTTTACATAATTTTTTCATGATAATCTTATCAAAACCATTTTCCTCACAATTACACAAATTTCTGAATGACCGCCAGAGGCGCAATAAAATTTTTTACAAGTATAATCGCGAGATAAATGGCCTTCAATAACCTGTCTATTTGCTCATGTCATATATCTCAAGATCAGACAACCTTCTGTGATCAATTCAAGTTGAGGTTTATAATGCCATCATACAAAAGTTTTCTGGTTTTGTGGTATTACCATAAGCAATCAGTAACATGAAATGGCGATCTCCCTGGGGCATTCGTATTAAAAGACTTGGTCCAGCACACAAGCTCAGGATCTTGAAAACAAACCAACAAGAGAAAAGTCTAGCAAAGTCATTCCGGTAATTCTAAGCCGGCTGTCCACGGTGACCTAGCCTACGGCAACTGACGTTTTCCTATGTTATTTTACCTGCTGAACAAAAATTTTAAATAATATTTTGTCGGTCAGCTGTAACTAAAATGTAATTGACACTTAAAAACCGTACTTCTGTACCAGTGAGTCGCATACACCTCAAGGGTAATTTAGTTTAGCAGCAGCCAACAAGCAAAATGTTACCCTAAACTCATGTAAAGCAAGCAAAACAACACAGAAAAATGTCAATTGCCATAGTCTAGCTCAACTGGACACTATTCACTGCTTGTGACCGGGGCGAGGAAACTTAACAGGTAAACAAAGCCGCCATCTTGGGTTACGTAACCACTAGGGAGCCATATGTTCAGCAGGGGGATGATGGGGTTACGGTACTACACAAAAGGTATGAGCTGGTAAAGTGACGCGGGACTTACGTAGAGACATGGCAGTAAATAACAGTTACCCAAAAAATAATAACACTTCTACATGAAAAGCACTATAACTCAGTAACACCAAAATGCAGTTGACCTAACTAACTAATAATAAAGAAGGATAGTTTAGGAACCTTACCTTAAAGGGGTGCACGTAGCCTACTAAGTAACCAAGTTGGTTCTTAGCCACGTAAAAAATAAGTCTAATCCTTCGGGCCAGCCCTAGGAGAGCTGTTAACCAGCTCAGTGGTCTGGTTAAACTAAGATATACTTAACTTACGTCCTTCAGGCAATCATAAGCTCTCCAGCAATCAGATACAACAGTGGTTCCCGGTAGAATGTACTCCTTAATAAAGGCAAGCAAAGTCACTCTACTCCTGTCGTCAACTGGCACCACGAAACTCTCTCCGGTCTGCCTGCAGACACCACCAAAAAACCACTGGCCTCCAATAACCCTGCCTACATTATACTTTCACTTGCCAAACTTCGTTTCGTCAATCTCGACAGTTGTACCAGGAATCCTAATAGCTCAAGTAGCAGTTCACACAGGTACGTGGCAAATTCTCCTTAGTAACTGGCTCGGAGGAGCGTGCGGTTCTGGGGGTGCAGTCCGCCATCGTGCTGGGTTGATGAATGAGTAAACTGTGGGAGGCCGGTGGACCGTATGGAACAGGGTAGGAAGGATGGAGGGGGGGGGGTTAAAAGTGTATTTCTGCTTTCAGTTTGGGGGTGGCGGAACAGCGTATGTTCTGGCAAGAGGTAACGTTTTGCTGCGCATGCCAGTCACAGGGCTTACAAAAAATGTAAAAAGAAAGGTTTCTGTTAACATCACTGAGAGAAAGTGGTAGAGAAACATCCTGTAAGATCCTTCTCCTCCTACCCCATATAGCCTACATGCTTCAGTTGTCTGCCAACAAATGTAAGGTGGATTTGTAAGTTAAGGTAAAATCATGTTGGGGGACACATCAATATATTTGTGAACAGAAAAGTATTAGAAGAAGGTTACAGGCACAAGCTACAATGAATAGGAAACGATCATAAAACAGTTGAGAAAAAGGAATACACGTAACTGACTGCATGCATCCCCCAAATTCTCCACCCTAGTGAAATCTTTCAGTTGGAGGCACTGGGTGAACCGAAAGCTCCCCTGTAAGTCCGCACATGCAGTATTAGTAATGCATGAAAAGTGCCTTTGGAACGGCTCCCGCTGTCCATTTATTCACCCTTTTTTTCACGCTTGTTTTTCGTGTTCCAAATGACATGTGTAACAGGAAACACAACAATAAGGTGCCCAAACCTTTTCCCAAGTTATTTACCCCACCCAAAAACCCCGAATTCCCAACAGATCCCCTTACCATTTGCTATTCTCGAAAGTGTTTTACCCCACCCAAAAACCCAACTCCCAACGGGTCCCCTTTACCGTCAGCTACAGTTCCAAGGTATATTACAGCTCAATCGCACCTGGCCGCCAAAATATTACTTTAAATTCTTGTTCAGCAGGTAACGTTCTATAGAAAAACGTCAACTACCATAGTCTAGCTCACCGCAGACAGCCGCCTTAGATCTACCATCATTTCCTTCTATTTATGACTTTCAGAGGACAAGCAGAGGGAATTGTTGAATAATTTTGACTTTACTGAAGTAAAATTGTTCTTAAAATGACAAAAATAAAAATACCTGCCAAATTATGAGGCAGAGGCCTAGCATTTGCTTCGCCAAGATTCATGACGTTGCTATTGCCATTTTTTCCTTGACATAATAAGTTGATAAATTTACCAGGTAGTTTGCAGAACGACGGGACTACCTCCAAACGGATGCTCAGTCCATTGCCTCTGCTTCCCCCAGCCGAGTCAGGGCACGGCACCCTAAGTGAGGTTAGGAAGGTAAGGTCTGATTAGGTCAGGACATGGCATTCTAAAAAAGAACCTGTTCCTGTCCTTCAACACTAGCCCCAATTACCCAATTTACGGTAATTCTTAGCCGCCTGTCCGCGGTGAGCCTAGCCTATGGCAATTAACGTTTTTCTATGTTATTTTACCTGCTGATCAAGAATTTAAAATAATATTTTGTCGGTCGGCTGTAACTAAAATGTAATTGACCCTTGAAAACTGCACATCTGTACCAGTGGGTCGCACACAGCTCAATGTTAAATTACAGTTTAGCAGCAGCCGACCGGCAAAATATTACCTTAAACTCTTGCAAAGCAAATAAAATGGGAAACAAAACATTACCATTTCCGTTTTCAACTTGGGTGGCCTCTATAGGTCGCCATATCTGCATTTTTAAAGATTACTGGTGCTGGCAAGAGGTATTTACTTTAAATTCTTGTTCATCTGCATTTTTAAAGATTACTGAGCAAGCTCGTATGTGGTCTGGTTCAAGAGTGAAGAACAAGAGGAATTTGTATACTTTAAATTCTTGTTCAGCAAGTAAAATAACATCCCGTTGCTAAAACATCAATTTCCAGTCTCTCCTTCGCAGTTCTTGGTCTAAGATATACAACAGAAAAAACTGGCAACTGCTGATTGACTACCAAAAGCTAGAGCATGTGTTAAGGCTTAGAATCAGTAGTACTAGTAATGAATGAAAAGTGCCTTTGGAACGGCTCCCACTATCCATATATTTGCCCTTCTTTTTATGCTTGTTTTTCGTGTTCCAAATGACATATATAACAGGAAATACAACAATAAGCTACCGAAACATTTTCCCAAGTTATTTGCCCCACCAAAAAACCCAAATTCCCAATGGGTCTCCCTTACTGTTAGCCATTCTCGAAAGGGTTTTACCACACCAGTTCTAAGATAATTTACAGCTTAATTACAGCTGAGCAACAAAATATTACTTTAAAAATTCTTGTTCAGCAAGTATAGTTCTATAGAAAAACATCAACTGCCATAGCCTAGCTCACCGCTGACAGCTGGCTTAGATCTACCCAAAAGTATAGTTTGGGGAATAAGTGTAGCCTAGGCTACCAAACTTAATTTTCTGGAGACATATCATATTGTTCAATGAAAACAAATTAAACCAGAATTTATTCCATGTATAAAAATACAGTTTTATTTTACTTTGAATTGAATAAAAGTTTGGGACAACTGCAAAACGGCAGGACAAGTTCCGCAGGTGTAAACAAACCTAACCTTTCTTAGATTGACAGCTTCTGACCTAACCAGACCTTGCCTACCTAACCTCACTTAGGGAGCCATGTCCTGACGCGGCCTTCAGGGTCTTTGTCCCTTCTGGACGCCACCCCCCCAAAGTAATACTAAACATCAGAGACAATGTCCTGCTAGCTTCCGAAAGGCATGCTTGATATATTGCTTTGGTAGAACTATATAGTAGCTCCACGGCGGCGACTGCCTTCTAACTTAACTGTTTCTACAGATTTTTGGTTGCTAATTATGAATTTACCTTTAATTTTTGTCGCTTGAGTGTAAATAACCTGTAATCAACCCCTGAAGTCCATCCAACAAGGGGTTCCCATACGCGATCTTCACAAGACAGAGCACAGGTACGCTCTCTCGAACGGTTAGTATCCTGTCCGGCAAGTGTAATAACTTGTTAAAGTATGGGTACCCAACCCGGCCCCCGGCCCAGTACTAAACACTGTGAAAGGACGTTCCATTTGGCCGACAACAAACAGATGCACCGCCAGTATCAGCCCCTAAAAGCGTAGAAAAAACCAGTTGAAAAAGTAAAAACTGGCGCGGAGCTAATATATAGAATTACCTTTGCTTTTTATTAAACAACCCCAACGCTGACTTTACATGCCTAAAACTGGTAGGCCTACCTACTGCAAAGAATACTAACTGACTGACAAAATATGTTTAAAAGAAGAGACTTGACACACCTGGTAACCTAGCCTATGAGCCTAGGCCTACTTACTACTAAGCATTTTTCTTAATGGGCAGGATCTTTCGTACTTTACATCATTTGGCGTATATAAGAGTAATGATGTCCTGGTTCCAAAAGTGAAAACTCAATTGCACCTACGTGCCACAACAGTAGGCTATGCTGGTAGCCTAATGAGAAAGGGAATAACCTGCTAAGAGACATTGGCTTGCAAAAAATTGAAAGTTCATTTTGCTTCGCTTACCTGTGGAATGTGACTGTTTTCTCCGGAAGAGTTCCGAAATTATACGCTACGCAATACACTAACACTATTATAAATGTAACGACCGAAAAAACGCACAACACACTGAAAAATATATACTTTTGCGGGGCCCGGGTCAACAACGACGGTAACACGACTTCAAAAGGTTTGCGATTCTGCGGCCGCCAGCAGTGCAGTGTCGTCCTGGTGGCGGTGTTGCCAGATCTTTTATTTAATCTGAAAATTTTCGTTAAAATTTTGTAAAAATCTGTAGCTGTGAAATAAAATCTTAAAATAAATTTGCAGGATCGTGCCCTGCAGATTTATTTCAAGATTTTATTTATTCATAAGCACATTGCACATGATTAGTAAATCGTTTGTCACAGCAGGCTAAGTAGATAACTTATTTATTTTTCATCCTATTTATAGCAGAAAAAATCTGTTACTTGTAGATTCTTAGTAAGGTAAACATAACAAAGTCTGATAAATCTGGAAACATTAATGTACTGCCCATTGGCCTAACTGATGCTACTTTACGCCAGAATAGTTATATCAGGGTTAACATCAAGTCTTTCAAGGAAATTATTAAGCCACCTCAACTCTGTGCCAATACTCTGAATATCAGGCTTTACGTCATAGCCAAAAGAAAACACCAGACGAATAAAGGAAGACAATTATTTATTCAATTACATCTAAGTCAAAAGGAAATCTTTTGTAAATCTGAGAGGCAGCTTTCATAAAAATTCCAAACGGGTTAGCCTAAATTCTTTTAATTCTTGCGTATTATACAGACCTTCATGACTTAGCTCAACCCTTACTTTGATACCAAGATACATTTCCTCCAAAGGTTTGAAGTTTCCAGGTTCCCTGACTTTTTTTTTTTACTGGTGTCCAATCAACTCAAACCATTCTGAGATGTCATGGCAAGTTTGTTTTACGAGCTGGAGCAACAAATTCCAACAATGTGTACATTGCTTATCAGATGCGGCTCAGATTGCGTTCGTTTAATGTATTGAAAACTGGCAAAACAAGATCTATATAATTTGGCCATATGCTTGATTAGTCTCCGCAAAATAGATTCCAAACTTATAAGGTTGTCATTCTGGCCACTACCATAAACAGCACCGAAACATCCCAGTAAAATTGCTTGCTTATTCTTCCTGCAGTATCAACCGCCCTTAAGATATTTATGTTTAGGTTTGGAATTATGTACTGTACAGTACTGTACATAAGAGCAAAATACTTTAGGGTACCATATTTTTCATTTTTTTTAATATTTTACAATTTCTCAAGTAAATTTTAGGAATGGTAAAAATCTGTAGATTTTGCCTATTTTAGAGGAAAAACCTGAACATCTGCAGATTTCAGATTAATCTGTAGAACTGGCGGTACACCAAACTACAAGGTACTAACTTTTTATGTCCACACATGGGGACGGGTGTCTATGTGGCATGGCGCATGCTGTTGAGTAGCTCAAACTCGTTCTTCAGTAAAATATTTGAATGTTTATATATACAAGAACCCTCACACCTCTTAAACAGTCTGATTTATATAGATAATATACATATATAAGCACAAGAAAAACGAGTTTATATCAGTCTACTCTTTTCAAACAAACGAATGGAGATTTCAATAATTATGTTTTATCTCACTGGTATAGCCCAGGCTACCAGTAGACCTGTGCCCACAAACTGTTTACAGTAGATCACAAGATTGGGCAATTTCAGGAGTATTTTACCAATTAACATAATATATTGAGCAAAAGTTTGAAATTTCATTGTGGTCCTATCATTCTGTGTATTGATGGGATATAGTGGCATAAAAAGGCTGGCCTAGACTTTTTTTTATTTGAACGTGAGGCATTGGAACGACTCACAGATAGAGTTAATGATGGTTACAATAAGCAAGTAATTTTGATAGCTTTGAAATAAAAATGTGCCAAGAAGAAGGTCAGTGAAATGAAATCTCTGGCATAGGTTTACTGTTTACTTGCCAATACTAGAGTTTTATATTCGGGTTTATTTCATCTTTCCACTCACGGGTGAAGATGTGGCACATGCGCATGAATTGACTGACAATCAACGTTTCCGACATTGTTGGCTTATTGTGATAATATCAAACAGTTTCTACAATAACATCTTTGAATGTTTATACAGACATAGAAACCTTGCCCCATAGTCGCCCGTGGGTGGACAGAAGAGATGAAACCTACATTAGTACTTCGTAGTTTGGTGTACCGCCGCCAGGCCTGCGCAGCTTGCGTTTTGTGACCGCAGAGCCTTGCAAAGTTGCAATCTGCTGACCGTCTTCATGCACCCCGGAACCGCAAAAGTATAATATGTTTGTTGCGAAAAAGTTCAGTGCACGGGATTTTTTCGCTTCAAAAATTCAATGCACCGGATTTTTTTCGCTTCAAACTCCCGCCATTCTGTCAGCCCCGTAGAATTGGCGGGAGTTTGAAGCGAAAAAATCCCGTGCTCTGAATTCTTTCGCGACAATGTTGTTAGTGGGTTGTGCGGTTTTTTCGTTCATTATATATATTTATATAATAATAGTTAATTGTGTAGCGTATAATGGCAGAACTCAGCACAGGAACTCTTCAGGAGAAAACAGCCACGTTCCACAGGTAAGCGAAGCATAATGAACTTTGAGCTTCAGTTTTGTGCAAGCCAGTGTCAGCAGGATATTCCCTTTCTCCTTAGGCTACAAGGTTTACATTTCCAGCATACTGTTGAGGCATATAAGTGCAATTGCGTTTTCAGTTTTGGAATCAGGACGTCATTACTCTTATGTATATATGCCAAATAATGTAAAGTACGAAAGATCGTTCTCATTAATGAAAATGCTTAGTAGTAAGTAGGCCTAGGCGTAGAGGCTAGGTTACTGGGTGTGTCAATTTCGTCTTTTAAACATGTTACTGTGATGCAGGACACCTGGTGTATTTTGTCCGTCAGTTAGTATTCTTTGCAGTAGGTAGGCCATGTAAAGTCAGCATTAGCCTACAGACATTAAACAAACAGCATTATATAAAGCGTGGTTTCCCAATGAAATAAGAAATTCAGACTACTTCAGGGCAACATAGACAACCCGTACAGAACAACTTTTATTATTCGATTAAGTAAAAATAATTGTATTTTTTAGGTGGAGCAAATCCTGATTAAAATTGTTTTAGTTGTCTCAAGAAAATTAAGTTTGGTAGCCTCTGCTACACTTGCACCCTCACACCACATGTTTGGCAAGACTTTATATCATTGGTAAAACTATAGTATAACTTACCTTCTGTTATTAACCTGGAATTTGACTTTTTCTATTGTACTGTGGTGGCGGTCGACTGGAATTAACCAGTAATTAACCTCAGAACTCCATCCAACAAAGTAGGGACCCCTTGATAATTTAGGTTTTTGGTTGGGGTAGACCACGGAGAGAGAGAGAGAGAGCTGATATGTTATTGTATGTTTCCACCCCCCACATTCCCCAAAGCACCTCCATCATTTTTTTCAGGGCATCCTACCCTACATGTTTCATATATTGCATGTACCTGTAGGCAATATACCAGTTTTTTGTATTCCTTTGTTGCTCAGTGTTCATAATGATATATTATTTAGATTCAAGAATTGGCAATACCACTTTTGAGAAACACCTTGTTTTACCAGTTGTGCCGATTGTAATTGTAAGCAACACGACCTATTAGGTTATGTGAGGTTAGGGAAAGTTAGATTAGTGTACTTCCCTGTACAAGAAGTTACCTTCACCGGGCCAACATGGCCTACTAGGTTAGGTTAGGTTAGGGAATGTTAGGTTACTTTAGTTCTTTTTATGATAGGTTTCCTTCACCTGAGGATCCGGGGGCGGACTTCACAATAGGTTTCCTTTAATGGGGACGTCTGTGGGCCGGAGCCCCCTGCTAAATAAAAGAGCCTAGGTTAGGTTAGGTTTCTTTAGTTCCCTTTATAATTTGGAGTTAGGGAATTTCATATTATGATGGTACCCTTCATAAGTGGTTGCCTTAAAGTTACGGAATTTCATATTATGATGGTATCCTTCGTAACTGGTTGCCTTAATGCTCTGTGCTTTTTCCAATATTTCTGTTTCTCCAGGACTTACTTCACTTCTGCCAATTATTTGATGGTAGGTTTCTACCATTTCTCTGATGATTTCCCATCTTCCTATCTACATTCTTCTAGGATATTTTTTGGTGTTTTGTTTCAATTGCTTCATTTCCCCCTAACTTCTCTCAACCAATCAACAGGCTTTTCACCCACACCGACCAGGGTTTCAATCACCCTTAGTGACTCAGTCCCTTCATATCAGACCAATGATTGATCCCATACCTTCTACATCCCGCTCCACTTATCCACTGACTCATGAAAGTTTGCCCATTTCTTTTGAAAATGTTGTGAATTATCGTGAATTCACTGCTTATTATTTTGGTAATTACAATGGATTAACTAAGTTGTGTCAAGATCAAGGCCTTTTAAGGAAACTGTTTTTGCCTCAGTTGTGACAGTGAATGTAGACTGGACATGAGAGGAAAGCATTTAGGTGCGATAAGTCTTATGCCCCTGGCCAGAAAAAGAAACGTAAGTGGTGCTGTTTCTACGTCTGACTATTTTGGAACTGGTTTTCAAAAGCTCATTTAGATGTCGAGACTATTTTGACATTTTGCTTCCTTCTCGTCTCAGATTGCTTTTGTTGTAGTGCCATAAGGTCTCAACTGCATCTCAATGATGCAACCATCAATGACTGGTCCAGTGTTGCTAGGGAAGTTGTGAATTGGTGCATAAAAAAAAAAATTGGACGTTCAGCAACTGTGGAGATAGATGAGGCCAAATTTGGGAAGAGGAAATCTAATGTTGGTAGAGTAGTTGAACGTCAGTGGGTATTTGGAGGGATTTGCTGAGAAACCCGAGAATTTTTTGTTGTGCCGGTCAAAGACAGACATTCTCACACATGGTTGAGTTTATCAAAGATTACATGGAGCCCGGCACAACTACTATTCTGATTGCTGGAAGGCCTACGACTGCCTTGCAAATGAAGGCTATATTCATTTAAAAGTCAGTCACTCACTGAACTTTGTTGATCCTCAAACTAGTGCTCATATAGACACAATTGAAAGAAGGGGCATGAACTTTGGGATTGTACCCCTAGGTATGGTCGCAGAAAATAAAATTTTGTAGGTTATCTGTCGGTAGCCTGCTTCAAAATTCATTTTAAGGAAGAGAGGGCTAGGTTCCACGCTTTCGTAAAGGCAGCCACTGATATGTACCCTCCACATAGTTAAGGTAAACCTATGTATATTTCATTGCCATTGTACAAATCTTATGATCTATTACCTTTGAAGTACTTTTTTTTGTTGCTGATGAACATTATTTGGTTCTTTGTTTATTGTCTGTTATAAATAGCCCACATTTCCCTCCCTGACTTTCCTGTCCCTCCTTCTTCCTCTATTAGCTTTCCCTACCACCCCCTTCACTCCCATGTCCCTCTGTCACTACCATTTCCCTCCCTCTTCCTCACTCAACTTTCCCTCCCACTCTCTGTTATTTAGATGATTCTCTTTCTAGCAGATGGCTCACAAATTTCCCTCACTATCCTGATGAATCCCTACTGTCCTCGCCCCCCTGCATTTACCCCTCCCCTTCCCTTAGCTGATCCCTTCTTGAACATATGGCTCCCAGATGCCTTGTGCATGTGTCGAACCATTACAGGGTGGCCAGCATAACAGTAACACATCCGCTCTCTCTCCCTATGTTTTACCCCACCCAAAACCCTGCATTCATAAAGGGTCCCCAACCTTGTTGGATAGAGAGGTGAGGTTAATAATAATTGGCCACCAATAAACAACATCACCTCCTTCATCAGCAACACTAAAAGTACATGAAAACTCAATTTCCAAGTTAATGGGCCATGCGTAATTATTCTATAGGATTGCCGTATCACTTAAACTTTATTCTAAGTACAACTTAATTTTGAATATATATATGCACTAGCTGACCAACCTGTCACTGCTGGGGAAAACTGTAAATGACAACTGATCATTCACCTTAGAAAGGAAGCAACACAACACTTGGTGTGGTTGTGATTAACATGGCCCTACTTAAGGTGCATACACACTGCGCTGATGTTTCGCGTTAACACGCCATATGACGTGTTAACACGTGTTAGCAAAAAATCTGGAACAGTGAGAACCTTAAGCCAAAACACCCCCACCACACCTAAACACACCCACCACTAAATCAAAACACACCCTGCACTAAACCTAAACACCCCCACTAAACCTAAACACACCCACCACTAAACCTAAACACCCCCACTAAAACTAAGCAACCCCACTAAATCAAAACAAACCCCCACTAAATCTAAACACATCCCCCACTAAACCAAAACACATCCCCGCTGAACCTAAACACATTGTCCACTAAACCTAAACATCCCTCCCACCAAACCTAAACACACACACCACCCACCAGATCTAAACACGCCCCCACTAAACCTTAACACACACTACCCACTAAACCTGAATGCACCCCTGACTAAACCTATATGCTATGCCTAAACTGACCCCCCTAAACCTAAATACACACCCCCATTAAACCTAAACACCCATCACTAAACCTAAATGCATCACCATTAAATCTGAACACATGCCACTTGCTAAAGCTAAATGCACTCCCCACCAAACCTAAACACACCACCCACTAAACCTAAACACAACCTCACTAAACCTAAACACACCCCCACTAAACCTAAACACACCCCTGCTAAACCTAAACACATCCCCACTAAACCTAAACACACCCCCACTAAACCTAAACACACCCCCTGCTAAACCTAAACACACCCCCTGCTAAACCTAAACACCCCACTAAACCTAGACACACCCCACTAAAGCTAAACACATCCCCACTAAACCTAAACACACACCCCACTAAACCTAAACAAATCCCCACTAAACCTAACCACACCCAACTAAACCTAAGCACACACCCCACTAAACTTAAACACACACACCCCCATTAAACCTAAACACACCCCATTAAATGTAAACACACACCCCTAGTAAATGTCAACAGATCCCCACTAAACCTAAACACACACCCCACTAAACCTAAACACACACACCCCATTAAACCTAAACACACCCCCTGCTAAACCTAAACACTCCGCTAAACCTTAACACACCCCACTAAGCCTAAACACACACACCTGTTAAATCTAAACACACCCCACTAAACCTAAACACACCCCTACTAAACCTACACATCCCCAACTAAGCCTAAATACACCCCACTAAACCTAAACCCATCCCCTGCTAAACTTAAACACATCCCTACTAAACCTAAACACCCCCACTAAATGTAAACACACACCCCCACTAAACCTAAACACACCCTCCACTAAACCTAAACACACCCCCTGCTAAACCTAAAATACACCCCACTAAAGCTGAACACTCCCACTAAACCTAAACACACGCTCCCACTGAACCTAAACACATGTGCCTACTAAACCTAAACACACCCCCACTAAACCTAAACACACACCCCTACCAACCTAAACACATCCCCACTAAACCTAAACACACCCCACTAAACCTAAATACACACACCCCCATTAAACCTAAACACACCCTGCTAAACCTAAACACATCCCCTCTAAACCTAAACACTCTGCTAAACCTAAACACACCCCTCTAAACCTAAACACACACCCCTGCTAAATCTAAACACACCCCCACTAAACCTACATATCCCCAACTAAACTTAAATACACTCCACTAAACCTAAATCCATCCCCTGCTAAACCTAAACATCCCTACTAAACCTAAACACACCCACTAAACCTAAACACACCCTCTACTAAACCTAAACGCACTCTCCACTAAACCTAAACACACCCCCTGCTAAACCTAAACATACACCCCACTAAACCTAAACACTCCCACTAAACCTAAACACACATGCCTACTAAACCTAACCACACCCCACTAAACCTAAACACACACCCCTACTAAACCTAAACACATCCCCACTAAACCTAAACACACCCCACTAAACCTAAACACACACCCTGCTAAATCTAAACACACCCCACTTAACCTAAACACACACCTTGCTAAACCTAAACACACACACCCACTAAACCTAAACACACACCCCACTAAATCCAAACACACCCCCACTAAACCTATACACATACCCCCCACTAAACCTAAACACACACCCCAACTAAACCTAACCACAAACCTTGATACAGAATTATTAATCACAGGAAAGAAAAGCATATTTAATAATATATTTCTATGGTCTCAAGTACATGAAATGAGGTATGGTAAACCCAAAGAGTTTATTTACCGCATTAAGGCTGCCACTAACTTCAGTTACACCTGTGCAGTTATGCCTGCACAGTTGGCCTGTGCATGCAAAACAACGTTGATGTGAACAACCTGCACAGTTTTTCTTGCCTGCGTAGGCGGCCTGAGCAAGTAGCTCATCTCAATTGACGAGCCTCTGGCCAAACTGGCTGCGCATGCGCACTTCACCGTTAACGTGGTGAGGCAACTTTTTTGTCTCGGTTCGCTTTTCGTCCCCGGACAAGTAGTCAAGAAAATAGAGTTGAGTTTTATTTTAAATTTAAAAGTTTTTATACCTAAATTGATGATAAATCAGATTTAGTTGTTTTTTTAGTTTTCTGTAAAAGAAAACTATTGTGACGGCTTTGTCTGTCCACACTTTTTCTGTCCGCTTTTTTCTGTCTGCCCTCAGATCTTAAAAACTACTGAGGCTAGAGGACGGCAAATTGGTCTGTTGATCATCCACCCTCCAGTCATCAGATACACCAAATTGCCGCCCTGTAGCCTCAGTAGTTTTTATTTTATTTAAGGTTAATAAAGTTAGACATAATCGTACTTTGTCACCGCTATAGGTAACCAACAGCACAGGCCACCACCGGACCTTTCTGAGTTTCTTGGGCCGTGTCTGAGGCCACCACCGGACCGTGGGTGTTTCATGGGCCGTGGCTGAAAGTTTCATGCTGTACAGAACACACTTGCGCCGAAGTAACTACGGCGCATTTTTTATTTTTTAATAAGGAAGGCTGAAAGTGGCAACATCATTCCTGAATGTCTTGTAGATTTCGTTGAAATTTATATTAATGAGACTTTGCTTGGGCAAGTAAAATCCAAAGGCTATCGTAACAGATTAAGCCTGTGTATGTTTATTCATGGTTATAAATCATATGCAAGTTAGTTTTTAAATGAGAATAAATATTCATTATGGCGAAATTTAAATGAGAATAAATATTCATTATGGCGAAATAATGTAAAAAAGAATAGCCCATAATGCGTCTATTCATGATTAAGCATCATATATGTAGTTCATTTTTAAAATGAGAACAAAATAATACTCAACATTCTGATAAAAAGGCAAGACAATATTAGACTATGCATGTTTATTCTTTGCTCACATCCCATGTAAGCCAGTTTTGAAATGAAATTAGACTAATCAACACACAAATGAAGCAAAGGAATAGCAGTAAACTTTGAAATGAAAAACAATTACTAACTTAATTAACACAATTATCTTGCCATGGAACTCTTCCTTCATTCATAAAATATTCAATAAACATTATGAAAGTCTTTGCGGCCAAATTTAAACTTAAAAAATTCACATGGGAGTATTGAATTGGTTTTTTTAACCACTCTTTCACTGGACTTCTTACTTGGCGTGTATGGATTTTTGATGATATCAGCAAGCCAATTGCACCCAGAGCGTCGTGTGTTGACGCCTTGGTTGCTACGGAGGACTGAGGAAAAAGACTATCGTTAGTGGAGATGAATTGCCGGCACAGGCCGACTGTGCAGGCATAACTGAACGTTAGTGGCGGCCGTTAGTTACAAAGGGAAGGGGGCGTGGGCACGGGTTTGAAACCCACGAAAAAAATCTTTCTGGGGTCAAATAAGTGGCGCGTGCAAAATTTCGTCTAGATCGGTCGAGCGGTTCGGATTTTTATAGAGCCGAAGGCTACATAGTTACATTCATTTTTATTATATAGTTGAGAGAGAGGAGTGCCAGTTTCTCACCGAGTGTATGAATGAGGTTAGCCTACTTGTCTGACGCCCTTTTCCTCGACCCCAGCAGGTGTAATCCTCGGACCTAGCGAGGAGAACACATAGCCATGGCCCCTTCTTTGGCCGATTGCTCCTTCCAGATCATGTGTGTGTGTTTGCGTGTATGTGTGTTCGTGCAATGTCATCATAGACTTTTTCTTCAAGTTATTTGTTTCGGATCCTTCAGTCAGCGCCATTCTCAGATTTCCAAGATAGCCATTCCTTTTTACCAAATATGAATTTGTAAATTTAATCTGAACATTCTTCATTAGTCAGTGTCCCATTCTTTTACATTATTAAATATAACTGAACTGGACTGTATACGCCGCTAAACAAGAATCGACCTATTGAGTCTCATGCTGTGTCATTTCTCTATCCATTATTTTCCATGATGAGATAATAAAGAGAAGCCTTTATCTCTACTTAAAGTTGCCCTAAATGCTTCAACAAGGATGGCTCTCTCTCTCTCTCTCTCTCTCTCTCTCTCTCTCTCTCTCTCTCTCTCTCTCTCTCTCTCTCTCTCTCTCTCTCTCAGGATGTATGCCTTAACGGCTTATCTGTTAACTGATGTTACACGAAAACTGGAAAGCCTATCTTGATGTTAAGCATTTGCTTTTTTACTCTTGTATGATGACATCATATACAATCAAAATGTCATCAGTCATACTACACCATTCTACGGCTATATTTTTCTATGCACGAGACTTATCCTTTCACGAGTCTGCATGATAATGACTTTAAGTTAACTTGAGCGAAACATAGCATGGAGGCGCACTCAGAGAGCAACACTCATCGCGAGTTATCCTCTCAGAAGTTTTCTCTGTATTTATATAAGAAAGTTGCACACATTCAAGTTCTTATTGCTGCTCCGTAAGAAGTTTCATTTTCTGCAGACCGCTGATAACAGCAACTTCAGTAACCACTCCTAAATTCCCTCGTGCATTAGGATGATAATTACTAAAAGAATATTAGATATTCAAAACTTATTTTCTTCCTAAGTTATGTCGGACAATGTTTATGCGTTCTTATTTTATCAAATAAGCATAAATAAAAGAGAGTGACAACGGGCATCATACTGAAAAGTGACTTGCATGTCACTGAAATGTTACTTTTGAAGTAAAAGTCAAATGGTATGATGAAGAGGATCGGAGAATACTAGAAAACTAAAATCTCTGCAAAATTGTTGGAGTAACTTTCATAAAATTTATCTTGCTTCCTGAGTCAGTATCATCAACCCTGTAACACCATAATACATATGAGTAAAAAGTACCACCACTGTCTCACCACCACTGTCTCAAAAATACGTGCCAGTACCAAGTAACATTGCTGTTTGGATATACCAGAATCAGTGTTATCGAGTATAAAGGACCCTTAAGACTGTATTGTTGACCAAGAGACGTTGGAAGCTCTAAATTCATTAAATTTTTCCATAACATTAGTCCTTTAAGCATCACGGGGAAAATTGCCGTATGGTACGTTTATTTTTATTTTTTTATTCTTATTCCTCCGACATTGTGGCTGAAATATTTATTGAAATGTTTAGAGTAATGATTGATGAGGGATAAATATATGATGTATTTCATATTTTGAATTTAAAGGTAAAAGCAAACTGTGCACTGAATTTATCAAATGAGTTACTTAAAGAGAAGAGCTCGTGGAACACAAGCGAGAAGTTTTTTTTATATTTAACTCAGTACTGTATAATTCATACGCGGTAAATATAACAAATATATATAAAATGTTCACAGACTAAAAAAATTCTGTTGATATGAATTACATACCGTAAAATCGTTGCAACAATAAAATTAAAACGTTAGAAAGATGCCCGAAATCCTCACGCAAATAATCATAATTATAAGCCATGCAAAAAATTATTAACTTTGCATCGACTAGATGAATAGATATATAGACAAAGAGAAAGAAAGGGGAGAGAGTGATTTAACGAGAAATGAATGCATTTCCAATACCAAACTGTTTCAGGCAATCTGTTTTTGTCTTAAAAGAAGATAAAAACAAGGGGAATTCGAAAATAATTTGCTTTCCATACGGTAGCATGAGAGAGAGGGAGAAAGAGAGAGAGAGAGAGATCAAAAGACGAATGACTAAGGCTTCAGTGTTTGGTCAGTTCATCCTTCTGTGCAAATGGTCGTTATCGAGATGGAGGCGATTAAGCCTCCACGTCTTATTGAGATGAAGGCATGATACCATGTTCCGGATTTGTGGATTCTTATTTATAAATGTTGCGATTGTCGATTCTCATTTGTGGACTTTTTAATTGTTTATTTTGAGTTATTGGCCGTAATATGGAGAATCTGACTGTTGATTCAAAGTGTTTTTCGCATGCCAAATAATGTTATATGTTCAGTAGTGCTTCTCTCAGCAAAATATGTGTATTTTTCTCTCGTAAACTATAGTCGACAGTGGGAAGAAAAAACTGCTTTCTCCATTGAATTTTTTATATTACTTAGAAAATCTCCTTCTGCTGCTGAAAGATGTTTTAAGGATACGATTATACCAGTCTACCAGAATTATTATCAAGTAACTTTAGGGTTACCTTGTTTTATTTCGTCTTGAAACAGCTCGAAGAATGTAGATAATTTTCTCTCTGCTAGATAGCCAGGACATACAAAAATTCTGATGTTAGTTTTGAAAGCCCTTATGCAATTTAGATCTCAGAAGTGTGGGTATGAATGAAAGAAGACTAACGAAATGAAAAGGCTATTGAAGGGTTTTTAGGTTATTTACCATATATACTCCTAGGCCAGATAGTTTACTAAGTCTGAAAAGTTTATTAGGGCAAATTAGAGTTTGTTATGATTTTTTACGGTTTGGTTATTAAATACGGTTTGCTACCCTGGGAGACAGACAAATTTCGTAAATTATCGTGTAACTTAGCACTAAAAGCCTTGCCATGTGGTGTTGACCTCATTAAAAGAATATATTAAACATCGAAAAGTGATTTGAGAAACTTGGGGCAAATTCAGAGTGTGATGACATTTACCCAATGCGTAAGTAAGAAAAGAAGTATGTCAATTCAGCGAACTTAAGACCATTTATTGACTACAGAATATAATCCTTTTGACACAATGAGTAAATTTACGTGAGCCGAATGTCCAGTCTCTGTTAAGTTACGGGAAGTTAAGTGTATAGATTTTTCAGTTGGGAAATAATCAGGAAAAGAAATTAGTTGTTGAAATCTTGTATCCAATCACAGTTTTGTAGTGTTAATCATACATTTGTCTTTTATCAGAATATACTGATAACTTCAAGGCTCAGTTGTGGGGACAGCAATTAAACTTATGATACCATAATCACTGAACTTGGAAATCGTGGTACGAATGTTGTATCTTAACATAGTAAATACAAGTACAATATTTCTAATGCCCTTATTAGCCACAAATAACAAACCTTTTGTTTGTTTGCAAGATGGCAGCAACAGGGCAGATGGAAAATGACATTCTGTGAATTATTGTCTGGTATAATCACATTATAGCCAATATACAGTCACCGAGACAAAACCCCGCTGATTTCAACATGCCAAAGCCAGTGCTATGCTAATGATAGGTATAAGTAAATTAAGTTTTGACATTTCACTTTAAAGATTTTGGCACTGGTAGGAGATATAGTGTACCTGAACCAGCATTTCATTGACATTTTTATACAGTACTGCCTATCAAGTCAAAGTGTACATAACGTGTAGTAGAAAAAATATAATAGAAATATTTGTGGGATACTGGAATGTTATTCAAAGAGCATCGGTTGAAGCAGAACAGTATTCAAAACTAGAATATTTGTTTCATATATTTTAAACATACAAAATGTTACACACTGGGAGACAAGGCCTCCACCAACTAGTCCACGAGGAACGAAAAAGAAGTTTGAATTCAAGTACTCATTTTGACTGAAGAGTTACCTGGACAGGATGTACAGCTTTTATCCTTGCTACTAACAAGTGACATCTGAAAATATTAGAAGTTGGCACTCTTTTTATTATGAGACTTTTTTTGTCTGAAAAACTACCCATAATCATTTTTTTAGGAAATATCTAAAAAGGATTTACTCTGGGTGATAGAATGGATAAATGTGATGAAAACAATTTTGCCCTTCTTTCTAAGTCTGTTGTCTTACTTTATTATTTCTTGCTTTCATCCTTTAGGAAAAAGCAATATAGGATATTTTGATTTAAATTGAAAACTTCCATTAAAGCCCAGACATTCAGCCAACAATCACGTTCACACACACATACATTATATTCTTACGCTTGAAGGTGCTGCCCTAGAAAACTTACCACAAGGGTGTTGCTGATCTTACTGTATCACCTGCAAGAGTAAAATACAGTGAGAAGGAACAGGGGCTGAAGGCCCTACTTTAGAGAAACTCTCAAGATAACTATATTACATGTATTTACAATACAAAAGCAAAAGACAAGGAGGAATAAGGCAGGCCACTGGGGGTCCTGCAGCCGCACATAAACGAATAATAGATGTTAACTGGGTGCCGGGGATTAAACTTCAGTGGCACTGTTCATAAGATTGCAATTGGAAATTCTTTGGTGCAACTAATAAGCATACAGTCGTAGCAAAAGGGTCCACAGTGACAAGCACTCCTTTATTCAATAGAGAAAGGCATACAATCACTTGGTAAATTAACGGTAATAGCGAGGTTAATAGGCTAGTGCTGAGGGCCATAAAAATTCTCTTTTCTTAAAACACTAATAAATGAACTTGTGACACGAGTTTAACATGACTGGTCAGGTCTATGTAATAGTTGCACTTTGAAATGGAAACGGTAAGGAGAAGAAAAAGCTAAGTGACTGGACAACCACAATTCCATATTGTACCTTACTTCTGAAGAGATGACTCCTGTAGTCGTACTGATGGAGGGATGTGAGGGTGGTTGGCACTGGGTTTAAGATACTAGGACCGAGTCATTCAGCCGCAGAGGGATGTTGATTCTGAAGAAGCAGGCATCCAAATCTCGAATTCCTGTGATGGGGTGCTATTTATCATTTCCTAGGATCGCCGGCTTTTGAGCCTGGAAGGCATCTAGATGCATTCTGGATACGTCCAACTTTCTCTTTTGGCGAATACTTGGCGGTTAATCTGTGCCCCAAGCCATACAGGAGGTGCGGACATCTTAATCAGTGCCTCGGGTCATTCAGATGGCCTGGCATCTTCTCCGAGTTCAGGTCAGTACCTGGAATAAGAGGTTTATCGCAGTCATGGAGCTCAAGAGAGGGTTAGAAGCAACACGGGACTAATAGAATGAGATCGAAGGGGCAATTTTCCACGACCAAGTGTAAGCATGTCGCGGCAAGCAAACTTCATTGACAGAAGGTTATTAGGTTTGTTTATTATGAACTTTTACTTTATTCTTGAAAGGCGAGTTGCCTTGGGAGTGTTAATTCTCTTAGAAATATATATATATATATATATATATATATATATATATATATATATATATATATATATATATATATATATATATAACTATATATATATATATATATGTATCACATACACAATTGTTCTGTGCATTAGTAGAATTACTAATAGGACCTCATTCAAACTGGATGGTATCTAATGGAGTTTTTATTCAAAAAGTTACAAGCTTTCTTGGACAAACAGTCCACATTATCAAGTATCCGTACTTGATAATGTGGACTGTTTGTCCAAGAAAGCTTGTAACTTTTTGAGTAAAAACTCCATTAGATACCATCCAGTTTGAATGAGGTCCTATTAGTAATATATATATATACCCCGACGATGCGTCAATAAACGTGAAAGAGCTTGGTACTACTGAACTTCTGCCTGTCTTTTTCCTGTGGGATTCGCTTATACACTGAAGTCACGTGCATCTACTGTGATTTTTTAAGCATACTATATAAAATATATATATATATATATATATATATATATATATATATATATATATATATATATGTATATATATATATGTATGTATTTTATATATATATAATATATATATATATATATATATATATATATATATATATATCTATACATTATTGTAAATATCAGGGATTTCACAAAATCCCTAGGGAATTTATGAAATGACCAATTCACTTAGGAACATTTGATGCCCGAGGGTTAGTGCTAAACACGACTAAACAGCGATTCATCTACGCTGTTTCACTACGTTCAGTACCAGCCAGTGGGGTGTCAAATGTGTTTTGCCTGTTTTTTACTATAGCCCCTGGAGGACCAAATGCACTTGGGGACATTTGATCCCCCAGGGGTTAGTACTAAATATGGCAAAACACATTAAATTTTAACCCCCCAGGACCTAGGACTAAACACGGCGAAACAGTGTAGATGAATCACTCTTTTGCCGTGTTTAGTACTAGCCCTTTGGGATCAAACGTTCCTGAGTTGCTAATTTCACAAATTTCCCAGCGATTTTGTGAAATCCCTGGATTTCACATTCCCAGTAACCCACACACACACACACACACACACACATATATATATATATATATATATATATATATATATATATATATATATATATATATATATATATATATATATATGTGTGTGTGTGTGTGTGTGTGTTTGTATGTGTGTAGTATGTTTGCTTTGTCTGTGTGCGTGGAAATATTCTGAAAAACTCTACTTTCAGAAACATTAACTGAGTGGGTGAAATCACAGACTCTGTCAGAAATTACTTCCTGAAAAATTTTCTTGATTGCCAAGTGAGTTGTGCGTGTGTGTCTGAATTAGCCTACTTGTAAGTCGAAGTCGACATTATGTAACGATAATAACTAACGAATTTAAAAACACACAAAACAGACACATGCACATTCACCCATACACACACTTGCAAACATATATATTATACAGTATATAGATATGTATATATAATATATATAGGTGTATATGTATATAAAAATGTGTGTGAGTTTTTAATGCAGGACAGAACAAAGAGAAAAGACGTGTGAGTAAATTGTACAAAACATGAAAAATAATCTTTTGTTAACGAACCCATTAATTAAGTTAAAAGCCTCGCCTACGGGATGGATTCTAAAGCCCCATATTATGCATAGGTACATAATTAAAATAAGGCTTACGCATGATAATTATTATTGGTTGCTTTTGAAATAGAATTTTAAGTATAATCTGTTTCCTATTTTGTTACTGTATGAGTATAGCGTTATTATTTGCTGAATTTTAAGTATAATCTGTTTCCCGTTTTGTTACTGTATGAGTATAGCGTTATTATTTGCTGCGGAAAGAACAACTACAACAAAACCACCTGTGAATTGCATACGTATTATGATAATTAAGAAGCGTCATGAGCCCTTCGTAGCCAAAATTTCGGGGAAAATATGCAGAAATTTCCTTGATGGGGATATAGGGAAGTTGGTTTTAAGTTACACATTTTCATGGATGGCCATCGTGTCGCCTCAATATGACGTCTTCTGACATGTATGGAATCAGCAGCTCTTATCGTCTAAATTTCTCCATGTTATATATATATATATATATATATATATATATATATATATATATATATATATATATATATATATATATATATATATATATATACTTATACATACGAATTTTTTTCATGTCACCGTGACATTTTATATACAAACATTAAGGTACAAATGCCGTTTAATATCCAATTCGCGCCACTTCGGGAATATTACTGAAGGGGAATTATAAGTGATAAATGGTATGGTATATATATACAGTATATATATATATACAGTATACTGTATATAGTGTATATATATATATATATTATATATATATATATATATATATATATATATATATATATATATATATATATATATATATATATATATATATATATATATATATATATATATATATATATATATATATATATATATATATAATTATATTACATCACTACAGATGAAAAAATAAGACTAGTATAGGTTCTGACCGCTTTCGACTTTATTTCTAAGTCACCTGAGGTAATGTGAGGTAAATTAATTACGTGATAATGTGCTTATAATCAGACATAAATATACGTATACACACATTTTATATATATATATATATATATATATACATATTCTGTGTATTAGTCTAAAATATGTTTAGTTTTACAAATTTTCAGTCACGTGACAATGTATTTGACGGATTTGGTAGCCTTTTTTTTTTTTATTTTGCCTACGCATTGAAATGTATGTAACCTCATACATTGCGGAGATGCCTTGTGTAAGTTTCCATCAAAATCGATTATGTGACATATGTCAACAAAATTTGGAGTTTGTAAATATCACATATACAGGGATTTCTTTGTGAAGATCCATCAAACTACATCTTAATTTTCCTCTATATCTGTCATAAGATCGAGCGATATAGTAACAAAAATAATAATTCTGAGGGAAACAGTAGGGCTCCTATTGATATAATAATAACTATGATTGTTATGTTTTGCAAAATGAAATAAGGTATATCAGAAAGCGTTGTCTCCGTTTTTATTCATTCGAAATAAGAAAGAAAAGAATATTTCTTTAAAAAGGAGAAGGAAAGAAATACGTTACTGGTGAGCACGTGAACAGAGAAATGAAGCCTCCTCTATAGAAAGTGTGATTTTTCAGGACAAGTCATTGAAACAACTCAAGTTCCCGAAAGAACGATAACATGAGAACGAGAACGAAACAATACGCGGGAGGGGAAGGGAATTTTTCACAGCAAGTACATGTGATGGCACATACCCACAGACATATAAAAGACGTATTGCAATGCTAAATCAGTTATAAAATACCAGGAATTGAAGATGCTAGCCTAAGAACGGCAGCTGAAAACTGACGCACTCAACAGCAGGAAACTCATGCCTTTAATGGCGCAATAAGCCATTTGTTGTGCATCAGAAAATCAGAAGTAAAATTGTAACAGACGATTTGGTTTATTATAGAAAAAATTTTTTTTATAATTTAATCTATTAAACTTCTTGTAGTTTTTTTATGAAGTGATGAGCCCTTCCATCACGATTCAAAGGAAATGCTTCTTCCTGATTTATGGTTCTCCTGAACTCATAAAAAACCAATGAATGATTTTTAAGGCTCGCTTTAAAGAAAACGTTTGACCGTGTTTTGGTTGAATGATAGGATAACAAACAAACAAACTATAATTCTATAAAAATGACTACATAAAAAAGAATGAAACGAAATCTATCGTCCAAGCATCAAAATGTATGGTGAGCAAAAAATATTTCAATAAACTACTAAAACTCATTTGAGAATTATCATATGCATGATCAACATGGAAGCTGTCTTGGTATAAACAGTAAAGAGTTTACTTTGAGGGTGGTTTTAATACATTCCACCAACAATTGTTAACGGTCAAGAGTGTCATAAGCATGAAGTCATGGGACAAAAAAAAAAAAAAGATTAAGGGCAATAAAGCTCATTTTATTACACCTTGAAAAAAATTTGAAAACTGTGTTGGCATTTTCCTGGTAAAATTAACTTTTATTGATTATCAGTAAAAACCTACCGCATATCAATTTTGTTTTACTGAAGTTATAACATCGTGAGATGTACCCAACGCTGAGAGTAGATGATATTCATATGGAACTGACATTATCTTGCCAGAAACGGATCGGGGGATTTCTTGGTGATTGAAATGTGATCGTTAATCTGTCCATTATATTACAGATCAACATTAAAGGAGATATAACGTGACTCAGAGAGCTTTAGGAAGGGGAGTGGATAAAAAAGTAATGAAGAGGGAAGAGTGAATATCTTATTGAGTGATGGAAGGAGTGATAGTTGGGGACGTTCAAGAATCTTCTGGAAATTATGTATTTTGCGAGAAAATTAAATTTTAAGCTTAACGAAGCATAGAAAATAGGGAGAATTGATAACTACTATAACTATAGATCGTCAAAGGTATATCTGGTATCGTATGTTTCTTGAGTGGAATATTGACAACTAAGAGATATTATACACAAATAACAAAATTTACCAAATATTTTTTTACGGCCTCCCGTAATTAAAGTGTCTGCTTTTTAGCCATTAGCATGGCTTTCTTGATGGATGATCCTCCCAGGATTTCGTTTTCCTTACTAGCACAAATTTCTTTCCGCTAAATTGTTGTTTAGTGCTTCATTAATTTTTCCAAACGCATTTATAACTTTTTTCTTTTTTGTTGACTTAGTCTAGTCCCTCCCTTCACATATTGTCTCTACAGGTGATTGAGCCTTTATATTTCTTCCTTCCTTCAGTGACTTTGGTAAACGACGCCAGAGAACTTAAATCGTCAATCAGTCAATCGTTTATAGCTTAATTCCTCCGTCCCCACTAATGCTATCCTTTTTCTGTCCTTGTCGACCAGTTGTGATCTTGAGAACGTATGGAAGTTCTGCGCTTCGAGGCATAGTTTTTACCTGTGTTTGTGACCTCTCACTTCATATGTTTTTGTTCTATTTTTACTTAAAAGTAATTCAGACATAGATTTTTAAAGCAATTTTATCTGTTCCTCGTCTGGGAGATATCACTTGGTTATGAAATTAATAAATCTGTGTCTAAGAACTTTGGCGTTTTATTTGACTTTTCAAGTTCGTTTCTTTGATGTATTAGGAATTTCTAGGCTATATCCGTTCCTTTCTGGGGTATTATACTCCTGCTTATTGTGATTCATACCGGTTTTCCTTTCATGATCAGATTTAATGCCAAGTAATTTGTTTGGGTCACTGATCCTCTTTTACCAACCTCTCCAGTTTCTTCACATTCACGGAGGCTTTCCAATTAAGTTTTTTCTATCAGTGGCAAGTTTTGCATTTTTTCCTTTTTTTGATTTCACTATTGATATGAATCTTATTTTTTTAGTACATGGCATTTATAGTTCTTATCAAACCTGACCTACACATGGTGTTAGATTTTAGTGAATGCCAATGCGTCTTCATCCCATCTTATTTTAATTTTTCACAAGAGTAATACTTATCATGGACTGAGCTCTGTAGTCACTCTTGCAAAGAGCATTTTTCGTATTTGACTGAACTCCTTAATATCTTAAGATATCTGTTATTTATAATAACATTGTGAATTAAATGTCATTATCAATGATCTCGTAGATAATAACCTTTGCATTTTTTGGGGCTGCATTCCATAATAAGCAATGCCATTGGAACAGTAATCCCTAGTGTCCTAGCAAAAGCACTCAAAAAACTCGTGACAGCGGGAATACATAACATCTGTCGATAACTAGTCATCAGATTAACAGTAAATGAAACCAAACAAAAGGACGAGTTTTCACATGGGTGTCTCGCCGTTGCTCTTTTATTGCACAAAGCCGCAGTATAGCTTGCGTTTCACAAAACCATTATATATGGCATCTCTGATTAATCTTTGTTGTGCGAGTCAGCGACAGGTAAATTGCTTTACCTCGTAGGTATTTCCATTCAGGTGGTGAGTCTGGCATTGTTGAATAAATCCCAACCGACTGCTATTCGTTGCTGCAATCTCCTCTCGTTTGTTTTAGTTGTTGGTTTTCAAACGATGTTTGACGCGCTTCCATTGCTTCCTGCATGAGGGTCAATTATGAAGCCAGCATTCACCTGGCCTAGGGTTGCTAGTAAGGCTACGGTGTTTTTGTGATATAGATTGGCACGGAGCATGAGAGGGGTTTTCAAGTTCTTCAGTTCCTATTTCCCAATCGTTTCGGCTTTTTATACCCTTTGTTTTCTTTCAGTTTTTGTAACCTGAGATTGAAGAAATTATAAAAAGAATCGAAAGTAGGTTTAATTTAATGACAGAATTTGTTTAATGATTGTCCTTCTGATGTAGAGTACATTGCAAATGTTGCTGAAAAGAAAGAGAACAACTCGGTTACCTGTGATGATTTTGAAAATCCTAACCAGTTTCAGGAGACCAAGTTCCTTGTATGGAACGAAACAAAATTTAAATCTACTAAAGCAGGAGACACCCGAGTCATTTTGTCTGCGGACGAAACATTGGAAATAACGATTCCAATCTTTTCAAGGCCTTTCAAATGAGCCTATTTGAAATATTTCATAACACTAATAAACACGAAAATAGGCCATCTTTACATAAAACACTAGTGAGACAAAGACAGAGAGAGAGAGAGAGAGAGAAAAAAAATCTTAAATGTTGGATACATATATTTGTTATTACAAAATACCATCACACCTACAATGGTCATTGGCGCCGAAAATGTATAATCTCCTGATATGATTTACAAAAAAGCTATTAATGAAAAGGTTGTCAGCTAATAATCTGTACGTGACTATCATTTCTAAGTCTGAATCTTAAGGTGACAGTGCTACTTGACGTACTGATATACTTGATGCACATTGGTACTTATACTTAATATATCTGTAGAGAGTTAAAATGATAACTACGTTATGTAAGTTACATTTATATTAAAAGCACGAATCACATCACAAATATCTACAATAATCATTACAAATTGTGGGCTAAAAACCTCGGGCATTGCTTCTTTGCACTTTTTGTTTCCGTATTATTTTCAGCTTTTCAGTATTGAAATAAGAGAGTGATTACAAAACAAGTATTCCAGGAGCTAAAACACTATTATTAACATACTTTTCGCGCATATCAACTCGTAACTAATATCAAACGAATAAAGTTATACATAAGCCATAAAGGTACCGGACAAAAATGAGATACGTAAAAAAGACAACGTGGAGCTCTCTCCAAAGCTTTATAGAGCTGAGAAAAAACGAAGCAGTAAGAGAAGAGACATAAAAATCACATAAAAACTACAGAAGAAAAATGTATCTCTTAAAATGCAAATCACACGTTAAAAGGCAGCTCTATGAATATGGATGCTTAATCAGCGTGAACAGATAGAATGTGGGATGATGCGACCCGCTTGGATAATGTGTTACTCGGACCGTAATAAAGGTTCCGGTGACACCATGAGGGAAAAATTTGAAATAAAATGCATTGAAAATAATGGCTGTTTCTAAGAGCCGTCTCTGTTCTTAATATCTTCTTTTCATCAGCGAGTAGCTGGTGTATCAAGATTCCAAAGGGCATATAAAGTTTTCTTGTTATTTCAGTTTTATTACCCCTGACATATAAATAGTAGGCGGGGATGGGTGTACAGTTGACAGGTCGGTTATTAAGCTGCATTTAGGTTGGTCACAGGTTGATGAAATCGGTCCCGGAGGAGTTGCGATCTTGTAGGCCTAATCGGTGTTGGTGGTTGGGGGTGGGTGATTGCTCGGGTACTCCCTACTTGCTTGGCCGGAATTATAAATCGTCCAGGTGATATGCCTCCCGTGTCCGGTGCTCTCTCTCTCTCTCTCTCTCTCTCTCTCTCTCTCTCTCTCTCTCTCTCTCTTTCGCAATAACTATTTGAATAGCGATTCAGTTGTCATGGGAGTTAGGTGGGTTGATGGTGGTGTTGTTAGCCTCGTAACAAACTACATTGGGGATGCCCACTAACAAAAGCATTCAAGAACCGACAAAAGGTATTTGAAAGCTAGTTTTAACAGATTATTGAATAAATTTAAAGAACAATTCCACGTTCGTTTTTAGTTTACTTTTCTTGATGAAATAAGTGGCAGGTATAAAGATTAGCTAGGTTACACAACAGGAAACGAAGGATATCAGAGACAAGGAAGACATGGTAGATCTGTTTGTCACAGAAGAATAATAGTTAACCAGTATTACTTCTTTATCTTATCATTTATTTTGATTTATCTCCATTATATTCGCTCCTCATTTTTATACAAAACAACAAAAAACATATTTTAATTTTTATGAAAAATATTTGATTTTTGATAATATACAAGAATATTTGGTAATTATGTAATATGCCCCTAAACCAAAGTTGCTGGAGTCATAGGTTAGGTATTGAGGAAAGAATAAAAATTATGGCAAAATACAGTAACAACTAAATGAAAAAGCACAAAAAATAAGATTTAAAAAAGGTTTGACGATGTACATTATATCATGAATAGATGAAGAATCTCAATCAATTTCGTATCGTCCGTCTTGTAGTAAACCTGTTGCAGAGGATATTTGAAGTTGCATTGCCAATTATTTTATATACCCCTGTTGAATGTGACTTATGGGTTCTGCGTAATTACCTAATCGTGTTCTTTGACACATACAAAATGAACCAAATAATTATTCGAAGTTCGCGTCCATTTGCTATAATGCTGATAACAAATCCAAAAAATAAGAAACAGCTCCTCGCTCTTCGAACCAACATCCCAGCTGTTCTCAGTGTGGGCGATGGCGCCTATGCGAAATGCAGGGTCATGTTGTCCTTGGGGAGAATGGGTCCCTATATGGAAATAACTCAGACCAGTTCAAATGCTGTTTTTCTTGTCAGTCTCGAATGCACGCTTGCCTGTAAATCGCAGATGCTACCCTTTCCATGTCTTCAACAAAAACGTACATAACTTCGACCAGCAGTTCTACACCATAAAGAAAACTCACTGTACATCACCAAGAAGTGGCCATCTATCAATATCTAGCTCAATAAACCACATTTCTTTTGAAATTCAGCACTGTGTGTGTGTATTTATGTACAGCTTTTTGCTAAGAACTGATGCTAAGAAAGTTGTAAATCATCTGCTCATGATTCTGGATTTCTTGATGAGATCACTAGCTTCTTTCTCTTCGCCTCGAATCTTCGGGGGTTATATTTCGGCAATCATGCCATGCCTTGGCTATTACCTGCAAAACTCCTAGCAATCCTTAGCTTTGCTTAATATAGACTGTCGAGAAAGAGCAATACAGTGCTGAACTTCAAAAGAAATGTGGTTTATTGAGCTGGATATTGATAGATGGTCACTTGTTGGTGATATACAGTGAGTTTTCTTTATGGTGTAGAACTGATGGTCGATGTTATCTGTGTTTTGCTGAAGATATGGAAGATATAATACAGAATTTATATATATATATATATATATATATATATATATATATATATATATATATATATATGTATATATTATATACATACATATATATATATATATATATATATATATATTTATATATATATATATATATATATATATATATATATATATATATATATATATATATATATATATATATATATAGTTAAGAAACACTGTCAACTGGTGGGGTGGCTTTATACAAAAACCATACAATTCTTTGACTGTTAACCTGAGAGTAAACGTCCATTACGGAAAACTTTCACGGCATTTGTTTCTCAAAATACTTATAATGAATTTTAATCAACACCGCGCTGCCAGATCGGCGGTATTTATTTTTAGACTGACTTCCTCACTATTATGGCTTTTTTTGTTCTTGTAGTTCGTCCATTCCATCTATTCATTCTCTTCCTCATTCGTCCAAGTACTTCCGAATTTCACGATAAATTTACACACACACACTTCCGTTTTCTTACGTTGAAACAGTACCAAAGCACCTTGATTCATCTTTTAACCTATCCCTATTATTTGGTTCACCCATTCTTTCTTTCCGTCATTTTTTCCAGATTCCGTTAATCAGTTTCATCCATTCTTCCACTTTTCACATTAACAATTCTTAGTATTAATTCCCCCTAATAATCTCACTATTTCTCATTTTTACTTTCAAACATCTCCTCGCACAAACACTCCACTAAACTGTAATGTCATTGTCGTCAATTAAGACATTATAACCTGAAAAACGTCATCCTCCCTACTAGCCATCCCCATAGCTTTGCATTTGTGACCTGTCCTCTTTCTGACTATTCACATGACTCCATTCGCAAAGATAGCAAATAGATTTGGTGACAGCACCCCTTGGGCTGCAAACATCTTTTTATGTACACGAGAGAGCTTTGTCCTTATATGTATATATATATATATATATATATATATATATATATATATATATATATATATATATATATATATATATATATATATATATATATTTGTATGTATCTATATGTACCTATATATTTATATGTACATAACCTATAGATATGTATATATGTAATTATGTTTATGTATATATATATAAGGCTGTGTATATTAGAATTTTCCAGGAGCTGTAATATAAACTTTAATAATCGCACTATTTTATAAAGTACATCCATTATACATGCATACCAGTCAACTATGATGATAAGTTCAAGCTTTTACCTCGATTAAGTTTTCGACATGACTAAAATAATTCACTGGCTGTGGAATCAGAGTCGACGAGAATCTGGAATCAGTCGAATTGCATTCAATTGTGAAAAAAAAAGATGAAATCACAGGACGCTTGGTCCTAAAAATGAAATTCTCGTTTGAATCTCGTCTCCCAGAAAAATTTTCTTTTGGAGAAGTTCGGAAATGAAATGATTTTTTTTTTTTTTTTTTTTTACAGACACTGTTTTCCATTTGCCTTTCTTTTCTAAAAAAAAAAAAAAAAAATGATATTTTTTAGACGAAGCAAAATAGATCGCGACAAAAAGGCGGGAAGAACAGCGTTGGAAGTGTAAAGTTGAATAGCTGCCGGAATCGAGTGTAAACTTTTTTTTTAATGTTGGCATTTTGTTTATGTCGGACCATCAGACCCTCTTATTTACTTTATTCCTGATTTTGTTCTCGTGGGTAGGTCAGCTGATTCTTTAGGGCTAAACTGGTAATTCTTTTTATTATCTTGTTTTATACGTGACACATTTTGCATGAGAGCTAATCCACCTGTCGATACCACATTAAGCCTTCTTTACTTGTTTTGCGCTCTTGAATTCTGTTATTACAAAAAGTTATCCTCAACGCTAGTTTCGTTCTAGTCGATAACAAGCACTATTCATTAATATATTTTGTATTAGGAGCCTGGTCTAAAATATCTAATATTTTATCAAGCACGCATACAATTCATTTACATCTCTTAAAACTCTTATGTATTATAGAACAGGAATTCATATGAAAGTGGTAATGTTCATTAACGCGTGATCAAAATTTATGAATGACAAATACAGAATTATATATATTACCTGAAGAGGATCAGGTCCTCCAACAGACTTGAAGATTAATCACATCACAGATAAAATCTTCCTCGAGAACCATGGAAAGAGGAAAATTACCCTCTTCATTCAGATCAAAAATTCATTTGCAGTATTCACTCCACGAAATAGTATTTTGTAAGTGTTGCTATTGTTTACAGTCGTCAAAGAAAGTTATTACTAGAAGCTTTTAGTAAGAAGTGAAAATTTATCATATCTGAAAAGGGATTAAGGAAATAAAAATGTTTTTTTATAATGTCATATTTTTATGGCTTACATGAAAGAAAATTATTATATCTACATAAATGCACTTCCACAATACAAATATTTACAAAATGTTAGATAGTGTGCTGAATATGGTATCCTATCAGCCCAAACACCCTTTGTTTCTTTGACTAAGAAACCTAACATAAAGTTGGTACAGGTGTTTCAGAGCACACATCAAAAGCATTCCAGACATCAACTGTTTGTGTACGTACACGAGCGAAATCAGCTCATTTCCACTATGATAGCTAAGAGGTATTTTATGGTATTTTTTAACTCACGTGTAGCTTTTTTTTATCCTAAAAGTTCAGCCACAAATACCCTTTCATATCGAATTTAAGTTACCCTGGGAATAACTTACACTTGAAGGGAATTATATATATTAAGTTCATTTGACCCGTCCTTGATTCGAACCAATGATTTTGGGGTTTGATACAGAGGTGACAGGGACTTATCCACTAAAGTATCAAGAGAAATATGAGTTAATTTCGACTGCTGTACATATTCCAGCTGAATTCAAGTTCTGTACTTAAAATCGAGGTTAACTTAGTCACCTTGATAAACAGTCGTTGCGTATGTAACACGTGGCTATTCTATAAGAGTTCCCCATTAATGCACGTGTGACTTTTTTTGTACTTTCAGATATTAAGTCACAAATACCTCTTGATATCTAATGTCCTTTACGGTAGGAATAACTTACCCTCAGGGAAATATGATAAGCGCATCTACCCCGGCCATAATTCGAACCCTTGCCTGTTTGTTTGGTGATACAGAGGGGACTGTACGTGGAATCCACATCACCCCATTTCTATGATGGCAGGTGCTAGCTTTGTAATACTGGGTTATTCTACGATGGTTTTGTCACCAGTTCAGTAATTAAGAGAATGAGGAACCTAGCCGCAACCCCGCCCCCCGACCTTTTCTGAACACAAGCAGACCCTGAAACCCATTGACAACCAAATGGACAGGTAATGCGTTGGGCATTCACCAAGGAGTGTGACTTCGACCTTAACTGCTTCATGTGGAAAAGTGATAACCCACGTATCTGGGAGTACACCTAGCCCTATAGTCTGCCATCTCCTTCCTCAACCATCTGGCGAAAAGGCCACCAAATGTCCTGGCGCTATTGAACCCTCTCCCATCATATCTTCCACGGAGTTCTTTAATCTCGTTTGCAGCAACGAATTCCCGATTGGCAGACCATCGATTCTATCATTAAAAAGGTGTAAGATGACAGGCTACATTCCCTGTCTCATGATTTTTCTGTTTTAACCCATTCTTCAGGAAATCGATATTTATTGCCTTATTCCGTATTATAAATAAATGGAAGATAGACTGCAGGCAGTTTACAAAAAAAATGAATCAGTAAATGACGTGCCTCAAATGCCAAAGAAAGTAAAAGTTCGAGTATTTTCAGGGGAAGTCAAGAAATACCTGGAAAGGGCCGAGTCATCTTTTAAACATGAAATCAAAAGATTTTTCATGACTGTCGAGAGAAGTCTTTGTACATGAATTCATGGGCAGAAAAAGAAATCTATTGAAGGAGAAAGATTTATAGACCTCTTTTTTCCTTTATATTCCTTTCTTGATCATTTTATGTGACTTTTCTCTTTCCCCAAAGGTTTGGCAGTGTTCTTTCCAATGTCTCTCTTAGATTATATTCTTAAGAGATTTTTCCAATATATTTCATACACATACATATCCATTATATATATTATATATAAATTTCTGACTTATATCAGGACCGAACCCTGGTCTTTCAAGTGAGAGTCCAGGCCGCTAGCAATTCCTTCATACAAGTAATAAAAGAAGTTGAAACCTAAGGACTATGTACCTGAGGTTTTTCCTGGGCATGCACCTAGCACCCAAAATACCAGAGATTTTTACCCAACGTTCCAACTCAGCAACGAACGAATTACTAACTTTTCATTCAGCTTCTTCCTTCACCGTAAGATATGATAGAAATGAACATGTGTTCATTTCCGTATATATATATATATATATATATATATATATATATATATATATATATATATATATATATGTGTGTGTGTGTGTAATATATGTATATCTATGTATATATATATATATATATATATATATATATGTATATATACTATTATGTATATGTATGTATGTATATATATATATATATATATATATATATATATATATATATATATATATATATATATATATATATATATATATATATATATATATATATATATATATATATATATATTTGCTAGTGAATGATTGTATATTTGTTTGGACGCTATAGAAATCCGAACCACTTGACAGACCCAGGCAAAATTTTGCACACGGCCTCTGTGTCACCCCAGAAAGGTTTATAACTCAAAATCAAACCCTGCCTCGTGATAGACATACAGGCACAGACAAAACAAATGAAATTTTCGTTTTTACGTCGCCTTTCCTGCCAGTGCTTTATGGGTTGATTCTCATTTTTCACCTGGCTTTCCACCTTTTCTTCCAGCCACTGTCACACGTATGATTAACCTACAATAATAAAAACCCTATAACATCCATTTTTGATCAGAATTTAAGTGAATTTTGATCATAATTTATGATAATGATCAATATAATTTAATTGTTTATTACCTCGATAAAATCTACATTGAAAACCCAAACCGATAATATCTTTCTGTAGTAAGCGAAGACAAGTCTGTGCATGTGTAGAAGTGGCTAAACCTGACGCTTTCAGCCAGCAGAAACCACCACCAAACTCTCTCTCTCTCTCTCTCTCTCTCTCTCTCTCTCTCTCTCTCTCTCTCTCTCTCTCTCTCTCTCTCTCTCTCTCTCTCTCAAGGCATCAGTCAAACACTTTGGAGCGAAATCTATCTCTGTCTATGAGGTTTATTATTAAATTATTACCTAGAGAGAACAACAACAATTTACGATACAAAAAAGTGGAAGGCAGCGTCTGCATAAGGAACAAAAAAAGTTAGTCGGCAACTTTTAGTACGTATAGTATAGAGGTTGAGATGAATATCATTATACCTCAAATGATTCCACAATACTATTAAGTACCTACTTCTTTGGAAGAGCAGACACCTATAAAAGGAATATACATAAAAAAAATAATTTAATTAAAAAAATAATAATTTAATTTTAATACGTGACATCTCGCAATCGCTTCATCACGTGAAAAGCAGTAAACACAAGTCATTTTTCCCGCCCCTTCATGCATGTGGTTGAAGACGTTATATGATCACAGGCAAAGAATGAATGAAATCACAAAAGGGTTAGTAAAGCCTGGCCACAAGAGACAGATGTGGAGGTCAGGGGTACAAAGGAAAGGGTAGGGCTTTACTCTGCAACCTGACAAATTATGATGAAAGCAAAAAGCAGAAGTAGGAGTCTTTTTTCAATCAGTATAGAAAGCGAATGCCATTAAATTACACATACTGAATATGCTTTGGTTTGGACGAACCACTGCTGATGATGTGAAAATTATGCAAGAGCGCCTGATTCCAGTATCACCCAACACTGACTCGGCCCAGGTTGTTGTTGAACATTAGTCTCCGCAACAGCAACAATTGGGATGAGTTCTCACTTATTATTCTCGAAGACAAATAAGAAAAATTAAGAAAAAAAAACAGAAAAATGTTACCCAACAAGAAGTTTTGCATTCATGTGTTCGCGCGCTTCGGAGTGGATACATTAATGCTAGAAGAAGTGCCAGTGTCTGTCTCTTCAGGTATGGTTAGCGTTGTGCGTATTATAATGGCACTCGCTTTCTATACTGATTGAGAAAAGACTCCTACTTCAACATAATTTATCAGGTTGCGGAGTAAAGCCCTACGCCCCACCCCTTCCTTTGTATCCCCTGACCTCCATATATATGTATAATATTATACAGTATATAAATATATATATATATATATATATATATATATATATACAAATATATTTATATATGTATATAAATATAAATACACAGTATATATAAATTCTATATATAAATAAATAAAAATACATATGTGTATACATATGAATATATATATATATATATATATATATATATATATATATATATATATATGTATATTTATATGAATATATATAGATAAACTGTATATAGATATATACAGTATATTATATATATATAATATATATATATATATATATATATATATATATATATATATATATATATATATATTTGATATGTGTATATATAAATATGAATATATATAATTATATGTAGATATATATAAATATATACAGTATATATATTACATACATAATATATATATATATGTGTGTGTCTGTGTGTGTATATAGAAATATATATATATATATATATATATATATATATATATATATATATATATATATATATATATATATATATATATATATATATATATATATATATATATATATATATATATATATATATATATATATTATATATTTTTGTATATGCTGTATATAAATATAAAAACATATATATGAATATATATAATTATATATAAATATATACAGTATATAATTATTATATAAAAATAAACATATATATATATATATATATATATATATATATATATATATATTACATATATGTATATAATCTATATATATAATATATATAATCATGAAGCTACAAATGTCGCTTAATATCAACTCCACGCTACCTCGGGAATATCCCCGATGGGGAATTATCACCGATGGGGAATTTATAAGTGATAAATGGACGGGCACCATTTATCACTTATAAATTCCCCATCGGGGATATTCCCGAGGTAGCGTGGATTTGATATTAAGCGACATTTGTAGCTTCATGATTGTATATAAATCACGGTGTGATAAAAAAAATGTCATAATACATATATTTATGTATATTAACTTTATCACATACACAATTGTTCTGTGCAGTAGTAGAATTACTAAAAGGACCTCATTCAAACTGGATGGTATCCATTAGATACCATCCAGTTTGAATGAGGTCCTTTAGTAATGTATGTATATATATATTTATATAATTATATACTGTATATATTTATATTTAATTATATATATTCTTTATATATATATATATATATATATATATATATATTTATATATTATATATATATATATATATATATATATATATATATATATACATACTGTACTGTATATTTATAATTATATATATATTGATATTTATATATATAATTATGTAATATATTTATATATATACATATATATGGGGAAAGTCGGGGTTTTTGTGCACTTCGGGTGGCTGGGCTTTACTAATCGCCAACTACCGTGACCGTTGATGTATATGAAAAATAAAAATTAAACCATATACTAGAGATGAGAGTTGAATAGATTTTATATATATTAGCCTACTTACAGTGGGTTTCCCGAGTCCAGGATCTAGGCTAGCCTGGACCTAGCCACCACCCAAGTTAGGTCGAATAGGTTATGTCAGTATGTGTTTAATTTAACATAAATTAATTTGTTTTGAATACGTCACTTTGGCAGGAATTATTTTTTTTGGAACGTAATGACCCTGTTTCCCCCTCCCCGACATTTCTGACTTGTTGTATAGTTTTAATTACAATGAGCTTGTTTTATTTTCACGTGTGGTGTTGGCTTCTCATCCGGAGCTGTATTCGGCGCTGTCTCGCCAGGACTGAGTGAGTCGTTTTCTGGACCATTAACATTGTGAGGGCTTGATTGATTTTGGATTATCACCGGATTACGAGATCTTCCTTTCTCCTGTTGCTGCTGCTGACCTCCTTTGAGAGATTGATTGTTCTCCAGTCTGTGCCCTTGGTTCAGTTATTTTGCCAAGGGGACCCCTCTGCCAACTGGTAAGGTGTGATTACCTGTCGGACGGCCGTGTCTGTTGATCGTCTTGCGACGTTAAAATGATTCTTTCTTCAGTCTGCGCCCTTGGCCCAGTTATTTTGCCAAGGGGACCTCTCTTACGTTTGGTAAGGTCTTAGGAATATAGATTATTCTCCCCGACCCGTGAGTTGAAGGCTGTGGTGGCCACTACCACCGTTTAGAGCTCACTTAAGGGAAGCAGTTTATTTTTTGATAAATATTTAGTCCGTAATAAGTTAGGTTATTCTGACTTTTCGACATTCTATTACTTTCAGGGCCCTCTCTTTAAGGTGTAATTGCATAGTCTGTCTTAATTTGGTGTAAGTGTGTTTGTTATTCGATGTTTTCAGTGTGTGGTTGATTTTTGTGTTTATTTAATGTATTTTGTAAGAGGCTCAGTGGTCATTTCTTTCTAAAATTTTGTATTAAATATTAAGGTTTTATTCTCAGTTTTTCTTTATCCTCCTTGATTCCATCTCTGTACACTCTGTTGCGGCCATTCCACCTATTGTGGACTTGGTCGTTAGTGACTTTATTTGTATTTTAAGAGACTTGTGTATGTTTGATGGGCGTGGGCCCATAACAGTTAGCGTACCTGGATATCAAATATCTGCATATGTTCGGACATATATTAGCATACTTTCTCATAGGTCTAGTTTAATACTATGATGCCTGTAGGGGTTCTCCATCATATTTGGAGTACTCATTGGTTTTCGATCAGCTTCTCTTTTCCGAGCTTGGAAGGGGTTTTCCATTTTTCATACACAGTGTAAAAGCTCTTTTCTACTCCTATGTAATTAATGCATATTTGCTGAACAAGGGAAAGAGTACTATATAATATAATAATACTCCTGGCAATTTAGCGATAGCCAAGGGAAGTTGCATTACCTCCATATACAGTGAAAGTAAGGGAATAAAAGCTTCTTAGGAAAAAATGTCGTCAGTGTTGTAGATGTTAGAGAGAGAGAGAGAGAGAGAGAGAGAGAGAGAGAGAGAGAGAGAGAGAGAGATCAGCTTTAGTCTGAATGGCCGCCAGAGATATATAGGGTAATGTTAGCTACTGTTCTGGTACATGATCTCCTCCTCCTTTAGGGTCATCATTTGGATTTCTTGATCGAAACACATGGGTGGCCAAGTTTTACCCATACACGAAAATACGAAATGAGTTAAACAGATTTGACATTTCGTAAGGTTGCATTCTATGCTCCGTACACGTCATCGTGTTTTTTCCTTAACAACCTGAACCACCACCTTACCTTAATGAAATGTTTTATCATTAAATTGGCTCTTGGTTGGTTAAGGAAGTACTTTTAAAGCTATAGAGTCGTAAGAGAAATTGTTAAAAATATTGGATAAAAAACTCATGCTAGACGCTAAATAGGCCTAAGATTACCGAGTCATAGAAACTTGATAGTACTACATTACATTTCCTGAAAGCTTCGGGTTTTAGACCTACAAGGAAAAGAAGGAAGGAAATTAAACGCAGTACCACAATATCAGAGATAGATGACCTCAGATCGAAGTGGAATTGAGAAAATAAACCTCGTCGTATGCTTTCAAGATCGAAAGATTGAAGGAATCAACTTTCCAAGCAGTGAGACCTGTCGTAGCCTCGCAAAACATGTTACTGATATTTTACGATAGGCCCAACAACGGGGTGTCTACAATAAAAATGCATTGCGTACAAATACTATTACACTCACCAAAAGCCACAATAAAGAACGTAAAATCTTATTGATAGACAGATGTAAAGGCACCAATTAGAGGAGATGAGGCAGATGTAAAATCACCAGTCATAACACATGCAAGTGGTATTAGATTTCTCTACTTGGAACACTGAACCGTTTGGCTACTCCAGGAAGATGGTTCTTTCTCGCCAATATGCATGAAATTCATTGCTTTAAAAAAACTGCCATTAACGATTTTTGAGAAATATATTAAATTAGACTTAAAGCTTAACTGAACAAACCTTTGAATTACACTAGATTTCCAAAATATTGTAGTAATTGGAAATACAGTAATGGAAAAATAAGACATTTGATTCTCATTTAGATAAAAAAAAATTGTTACGTAAGATAACGGACGAATTCACACACATTAAGAAAACGGTTTTTCTTCTAATGTTGTGAGCAGTCTGTACCTGAGCATCAGGAAATTTGAATTTTTGTAGCTGATTTGAATGGCATGCTGTATATAACTTTAAAATTTCATTATATCAAAAAACAAACCCCGAAAGGCACCCCTCCAGTATACGAGCTTTCAGAAAAACTAAGTATCACGGCTGTATCTTTTACCATTATTGCTCCGCAGATATGTTACGACCCTCACCAACCCACCCAACCACCCGCTCTACCACATCCCCTCAACGCCAAAAATCGATATCTGGATCTCCGGAACGGCTCAACGGTTTTCGATGAAATTTGGCTCGATTAGAGACCTTAGTGGGAAACCTCTAAGCCAGAGTTTCATCCCGGTCGGTTGAATATTTCCTGAGCTATAAAGGGTCAAAGTCGGGGTTTTTGTGTACTCCTGGCGGCTGGGCTTGACTAACCACCAACTACCGTGCTGTTGATATAAGTAAATAAACAGATTCCCTCTTTGCGTGCGGTGTTTAAATGGTCCTACAGACGATCCTACGTCATTTACTACATGATCACCAACATCGTGTAGCTATGCTATTTAACTTTTGTGGGTGGAGCCTATTTCCTCGGGAAACACGCAGGTATTATATAGCAAAATCATTCATTCACCATCTAGCATTCAAGGTTAAAACTACCAGGACCTATTCAAAGGAATCATTTAAAATTGACCATTACAAGCCTGGCATGAGAATTACCGCCTCAAGGCTCTCTCTCTCTCTCTCTCTCTCTCTCTCTCTCTCTCTCTCTCTCTCTCTCTCTCTCTCTCTCTGCCTAAGTCAACAAATGCGAATTTCCTCATTAATGCGTTCCTTCCTTCTCTGTTTTAACCTGCGGAATTCGTTGAGCGACTACTTCGTGACGTTACGGTGACGTATTTCGTTATACAGTCGGTTTAATGGTGTAGAGATATAAGGAAAAATTAGATAGGAGAGCAATTTTGGAAACCAATTACTGTTCAAAGGTAGGTTGAACAAAATGCGCCTTATAAATAACGTGATTTTTTTAGTGATGGAAAAGCCTTAAAGGAAGTCAAAGTAAAGTAGTAGGGCCCTGTGACAGAAAACTAAACTCTATGGAGAATTCAGAAATGCAGAGATGATGTTTTACTAGCAGATATTTCAGATACCAAAAGAAACATCATTAGCAATTTAAATCCTAAAGACAAATTAGCCGTGCGTTAAAAAGACAGATTGTATATATAAAAACGGGGGTTACGAGTATGTAGGCTATATGCTAAATATTTCTCCGACAATGAGTACAGTATGACTTGCGAGCTAAATGGAAACTGGAGCCATGATATGCAAGAATAAAAGCGTGGTGAATGTACACTACTTTCTTTGGGGTAATGTGGCGTATGAGGCTGGTGATTTTATTTATGTTGGTGAGGCTTCTGTACACATGCTAATGTACCAAGTTCTATAAAACTGTACAAACATTTTTTTTGTAAATATATACATTTAGTTTTGCCGGGCAGCGACATTGTGGTCAGCTAGTAATATATATATATATATATATATATATATATATATATATATATATATATATATATATACATATATATTTATTTATATATATGTATATATATATACTGTATATATATATATATATATATATATATATATATATATATATATATATATATTTATTTATATATATATATATATATATATATATACTGTATATATATATATACATATATATATATATATATATATATATATATATATATATATATATATATATATATACATATATATATATATATATATATATATATATATATATACATACATGTGTGTGTATGTGTTCATTTCCATACATGTGTTTGTGTATGTATGTATATATATAATATATATATATATATATATGTGTGTATATGTATATATATATATATATATATATATATATATATATATATATATATATATATATATATATATATATATATATATATATATATATATGAAAGTGGAGGTTCTCAAAACCTTTGAGTCTTTCCTTGACCGATTTACAACTTGGTCGGTTATGTGTTTGAATACGGGTGTCTGTTCGGATGCAAGTAAGTATATATACATATTCACATAAGGAAATGAAGCTTGGAATAATGAAGGTGATGCCCCACAGCTTACAAAAGATATTCAAGACAACGCTTCCGTCCTTTACAACTACAGTACGACTATATAAAATAAACAAGTTAAGACATGGCTGAGTACAATTAGATATACGATAAAAAAAAAAAATAATCAGCCACGAAGTCGGTTAGGGACATTGTGTCAAAAAGGGTGTGCCGAAACAACGTCTACAACATTATCCTTGGACGCGAGGATCCAATCCCCAGCGGATTAGAAATGTTTTTAAATTCCCGGCACAGGTGTTTTACTGCCAGTCTTAGGCCTACTTTGGTCCACGTAGACATAAAGAAGGATTGTTCAATCTATGTCTCGTGACGCTACATTGATTACCTTTAAAGTTGGAAATCAGCAAATAGTCTTTATTAGATTTGGAGTCCATCGAAAGCTCAGCTTTCTTATGTTGTTGGGAGCTAACAGGGAAATATAAGTCTTTTTGAGGGTGCTCGAAAGGTAATTTCTAATGCTTCCAGTTTACATCTTGCCTACCATACCTCATGGTGGTGTTACTGAATTCCTTTTATTGTGATGGACTTCGAAAATATTACGATAAACGAGTATCAAAATAAAATATTTAATGTTGAGGGCAGTTAACAGAGTAAAAACTAGCTGTATAGACATTATATTGGATATGCAAGCAAGTGAGATGGCTCATTTTCTGTTATTATTATTATTATTATTATTATTATTATTATTATTATTATTATTATTATTACGAGCGTGTTTGCTCGTGCTACGCTCTCTGGAATCCGGAGCTGCTGCCTCCCCTACCCTCCCTCTACCCTACCTACCCTGCCCCCACCTGGCGTGGACAAACAGGTTTGCAGGAGGAGGGTGGGTGTCTCCCCAACCCTCCCGTTCCCCTACCTACCCCGCCCCTACCCGGGTCGGACAAACCGGTTTGCAGGGGGTGGGTGGCTGTGTCATGCCTCCCCTACTGTCACTCCGGATTTTATTATTATAGATAGATTATTAACAAGGCCGTGCTCCATCGCTGCAACATAGGAAACCGAGGTTTGTGATGTACTGAACTGAGTAGACAATAAGTGTAACAGCTGCTTGTATCAACGGCACTATTGCAACTGCTATTGTTTTCTATGTAATTCTTCCATTATGCTTTGTAAATTTTCTGATACGTTTAAAATTTCGAGACTTGTCACCTTGATTTTTAAGTCAAACATTATGACGATTGGTATTATTAGATTGATGAAGATCAGTCCATTGCACTGACGACTAGGTCAGCAGCAATCTATCCCAGTGACGATTGGTCCAAAGGTCGATTCATTCAAAGAGTGATAAGCCCAAATGCAAGTTTTCATATGTTATAAATAAGTTCTATATATCTGTGTTATAAGATCTTTTCGACATGACACTTGCTATTCTATAGCACATAGGACGCGCATACCAGCAGTTCAAAATTCATGATGTTTTACGAGTTTTTAAAGATGTTAAGTCCCCTTTAATACCTTTTTAAATTTGACTTCATTGTTTTTAGTATAATTAGCCTTTATGTTGTTTTCTTGTTTCTACATCCTTATATTATAAGTCTTAAATACACACACACATATATGTACATATATATACACATATATTGTATTAATATGTATGTGTACATATATATATATATATATATATATATATATATATATATATATATATATATATAAATTTACTGAGTGAGTAATTCGGCTGATCGGCTGTTAGACAAGCTGTGTATTGGACAAACTGACGACTATTCAGCCAATCGCCATTTGGAAGAATCAGCGTTGGGTTGATCATTTCATTGGACCAGTCGTCCTGGACCGAGTTTGATGAAGTCTTCTGTCAATGTTTGACTTGTTCGTTCGGAAAATAAAGAAGAGTTTGTTGAAGCTGAGGTGCAAGGTAAGTCAAACGGTTTTGTAGTATATTCTTTGTGAACAATTGGATTTCCATTTGATTCACATTTCAAGCTGCACTGAATAATTTGATGTACGTAGTTAGTTGTATTTATATCTGAATTTTCTTTGTCATTTTCTTCTAACCAAATAAAACATTGCAGATGTTTATCCCGAGATGGCCTTTTATTGGTAATATGAGGTGATGTTAGACATTTAAATGTGCCCGAGTACTATTATAATGAATCATTCAGTTTTGCTCTGTTGAAGTATTATACCAGGACTTGTTTTGCCTCCATTTGCTTATTTCCTGTGATTGTAGGAATAATAACGCATAAATATTTACATTATGTTATTAAAAAATGCAAACAATAATATATGATATATCAAAAAGATCTCCGGGTTTCAGAAATAAATACCTATATGTGAAAAGGTGTTAATGAATCCTGAGTGAAAAGTTCTCGATCTTTAATACTCCTAATTTCCACATCTTGAGAGATTACAATTTTTGTTTTTAATACACTTTCGGAGGAAATATGCCCAAAGGCATTGAGTTGGTGAAGAGGGATATTCAAGAAAAGAAATATCGTAATTCAGAAACTATTTAGTTCAGGGTAACGAGATCCCACAAAAACGGACGAAACGAGTTATCCCTTTCAGTTTAGTAGGTGATTCATAGACTAATGCTTGAAAAGAGATTGAGGAGGAATTGTGAAGTCTAAGTATGGAGCTCATCTTGACAAATGACGAAGGATACCGTATAAAGAATGGCTGGAGATGAGGTAAAATCATTACTCATTTCAAGGCTCTGCGATGATACAGAAGATATTTTTTACTCTTGGTTTCTTTCCATATGTGTTCAAGAATAAATGGAAGTGGATTCGATCAAAAGTAGCAATGACACAGAGTTCAAAATAATTAAACTATCTAACGAAAAAGGAGGACCAGTGTCACGGACCAAAGGATGGCAAAATCATTTATTTAGCGGTTGGGAAACAGTTACAGTAAATACTATAAAAACATAAAATCTTTTGCATTCTCCGGTTTACTTTCCTTATGGATTCCAGTAACTAATTAACTAATTAAAGTCAGCAGTGACATTCGTCGTGCACTCTGGATAAAGGATGTGCATCTCTTCTGATCTCTACTTACTTCCATTCTTAGACATAAAGTTTAAAGTCGGATATATACTGAAGAAATGGAAGATTGCAGTATTTCAAAATTAGAATTAGATTGCCAGTTCGATGTAATAAAAAAAACGCCCTGTAGAGGAGAGTAAAAATAGAGCTAAGTTTAAAATCATAAAAACAGGAACTATAGTAATTGGATCCTAAACCAGTAAAAGTCTTCTATCTAGAAACAGAAGTATTAAAAGAATCATTATCCCTATAGTCTATTTTTTTAACATGGCAAACTCGCACTTAGTTGCTTGCAGCTGACTGGATGGACGTCCTGTTTTCCGAACCTCACAGTTTTGTTTTCACACTGTTCCAGAATTGTGATTATACGGTCATAGAGCAAGTTAAGAGCTAAGTTATGTAATGTTATGCAAATACCAGTTGTAATAAACGTAAGTATTAAGAACTTACATACCGAATTATATATATATATATATATATATATATATATATATATATATATATATATATATATATATATATATATATATATATATATATATATATAAATATTTAAGATCATGGCATTAGTGGCTTGGAAATAACCAAAAAGTATTTATTGTACATTGCTGAAGGTTCTCTAACACCTAATAACAAAAAACTATCGTAGAAATTTAAGCTTGGCGGAAAAGTTGAGGAGGTGGAGTTGTGGGAGGAACAGCCACAGGGTTGACACAAGGTTGACAAACTCTCAGGGGAAGGTTCAAATCTGGTTTTTGGTGCTCTTGTGTTCCTAAAATAATCATTAATATGTTTATACATCATAATGCTATTTTTTATTTAATTCAGAAATACTGCATACGGAATGTCATTGATATTTAAGGATATGTGTAAAGGCAAACTGAACATGCATTGAATTTATGAATACTTTTTTTCCTAGCTAGTGTGCTACTCTGCTATATAAAATTTCAGTAAATTGACTGTTTTTCAACTAGAGATTCTCAATTATGTCTTTGCCCGGTGTTTGAAGTTCTTTCATGTGTGCTTTGATCTGTATCGTTTCTTGTGGCCATGGCTGAAATAGGTGAAATAGATAGTGAGGCACCTGCTCGATAGCCGATTCTAAGCTGAATAATTGTGGTTGTAAGTGGTGTGTGCAGACAACTCACCGGCTGTTCCTCCCACAACTCCACCTCCTCAACTTTTCCGCCAAGATTAAATTTCTACGATAGTTTTTTGTTCTTAGGCGTTAGAGAACCTTCAGCAATGTACAATAAACACATTTTGGTTATTTCCAAACCACCAACGGCAAGATTGCGCTAAAAATCTAGCTAGAAATTAAACATTAAAGTTCATGCATTTGAAACGAATTTCTAGTCTACGGCTTCGGTAAGTGTTGTTTCATAATTGTTAAATACATATAATATTTCGGTATGTAAGTTCTTAATACTTACGTTTATTACAACTGGTATTTACATAACGTTAAATAGCTTAGCTCTTAACTCACTCTGTGACCGTATAGTCACAATTCTGAAACAGTGTGAAAACAGAACTGTGAGATTCGGACAACAGGACGTCCATCCAATCAGCGGCAAGCAGCTAAGTGCAAGTTTGCCAGCCGCCAGGTTTAAAAAAGATAGACTATAATAACAAGAACGTCTAGGAAAGGCAATATCATGTGCTCCCTGGAAGAACGCTTGTTAGATGAATGTCTACTTAAGTTCCGCCCACTCTTTTATGGTAGGTATATTGATGGCACCTTCGCCTTATTTAAAAATGATTTTGATGTTGACTGGTTTTTAGCATATGTTAACACAAAACATCGCAACATTAAGTTTACGATAGAAAAATAGATGAATAACCAATTGCCGTTCCTAGACGTTCTTGTTACTAGGAATAATGGTTC